>NC_090322.1:37321827-37630147 GCF_040869045.1 Eurosta solidaginis | reverse complement strand
TAGTGATGCCCGCTTACTTTCTTCATTTCCGGATCACCCCCTTCACCCCAGTCTCAATTACTTCGCCATCATTGACGCTGCTCTACAACATGCGACATGTATATTTTTTTTTCTCTTCCATTGGCATTTCTACTATCTTTTACAACTCAACTCAATATATCTGCAATCACAACTCAATCCACTGTGACCCGTCATGGGTCAGCTGCCAACCCATTCCACCCACTAGTTTGTGCAAGCGAGTGTTTTTCCTTGACTGCCATGTGTGTTGTTATTCTTTCTGTTTTTTTTTCTCATACGTTCATTGTCTGACGAATTTATATAGTTCTTGCTTGCCACTGCCGCTGGTACAGAACTGCTCTCATACTCAATAAATTTCATCGCATGCTATTTGCGCTCTCAAATTGTGTTTTTTAATTTTTATTCTAAGTTTCTTGTATTTATTTTTACTGTATTTATTGTTGCTTTATTCCAACTTTTCGTGCTCTAGAATGGAGATTTAGCTCGTGCAAAAATACATTCACTCAGCTTTCTTCTAACATAACCAGTGTTGCCAGGTGATGCAAAAAAAAGAAGCTAGATTGGCAAAAAAAAAAAGGTTAGAAAAGGCTAAATTTAGAAAAAAAAGAAGCTAAAAAAACGCCAGAAATTTTTTGGTTAATTCATAAAATTTTTTTTATATTTTAGTTTACACATTTGTAACTAAAAACTTATAAAAATAACTTAAGCATAACTTCCTGTTTCAAAACATATCAGGCACATTATCTTTGACTAGCACATGGAATTACTTTAAATGATTGCATATGTGTATAAACATAAATAAAATATTACAAACTAATTATTTATATGAAATATTCCCCGTCTGAAGAATCAGAAGAGCTTAAGTCTGTGTATAAAGTTTGGCTATTTACCATAGATATGAGATCATCGGTAATTTCAAAGTCATTACAACATTTAGATAAGCGTTTTAACGAGCATCTAATATTAAGCAGCGCATTAAGCATTTTAATTTTTAGTTTGTTCCTTAATTTTGTTTTCAGAATTTTCATGCCACTAAAAACTCTTTCAACCTCCGCGTTACTGAGTGGTAATACTAAAAAACTAAATATGAGTTCGACAAGTTCTAACAAAGGAGGTTCGTTTAATGCATTTTTATGTTCTCGGACTTCCGACCAAAATTCCATGGCGGAGTGTACATTTTTCCATTGTATAGTTATAAGTTTTCGCCACTGCATCTCTATTAATGCTATTTGACTTGAAGAATAACTATACTTCTCTTTTTCAAAGTAAGAAAATACATCTGGCTTTGAAATTTTCAACGAATTTTCAGCAGAAAAAGAATTAATCTTTTGTAGAGAACTCATATTGTTAGGTATTAGGTGTTCACAGGAACTATTGAAATTATTTTATTTTAGAAATTTTTAAAAATACATTCGGAGTAAAAAAGGCTAGGAAAAAGTCACGAAGCTAAACACAAAATTTCGAGGCTAAAGGCAAAAAAAAGGCTAAAGCTAGCCTCGAAAAGGCTAACCTGGCAACACTGAACATAACCAGTGAGCTGCTCCTATAGCAGCCTTGTCTCCACAGCAGCCGAGATATGCATATATGTACATAAATTCATATGTATTTGAAGTTGGAGTGCATCAGCTGGAGTATATTTATGTGACCATGGGAGTAGGTAAATGTCTGCTATTCAGTCTGGTTGTGTTCACACAAAAAATAATCTTGAAGCTAGAATAATTACGGAGCTACACTGCACTATGTGGTAATTTGCGAAAAGTTGTTTCACAATCAAATTTCTCAGCAACGTTTAAGGTTAGACTTATCAAATACTTGTTGTCTAAGTTCAGGCGAAATCGAACATTATATACCCAGCTGTGTACTTTCATATACATATATATCAGGGATACATTTAAAGAGAACTTAGAACACATGGTAGGGCTTACTAGCCTTAATGGTGCTTGTTACCAGAATGTACTGCATCTATATCCGACAAAGGACCATCAACATCGATAACACTCCCCAAAACTTTCGGGAAATATCCGCGCCCTCTTTTTCGATATAGAAAAATGAAATAAATTTTTAATCAAGCTGTCGTGTTAACGGATAGATGAACGGAAGCACGGACATGGCTCATGCAATTTTTTTCGATCCTGATAATTTTGATATAAGGAAATCTATATCTATCTCGATTTCTTTATGCATACTTTACATACTACCGTTATACAAATAAAGTTAAAATGCCCTACCCTACAAGTAATCACTGGGTACAAAAATATTTTTTTAATTAACAATAACGAGGAGACCCACGCTGAAATGGAGATAAAAAAACTAGAAAAACTGTGTACTGATGTTTGTTTTACGAACAGTCAAAGCCTAGAAAATACTTCTTACATACATATATGTATGTATACGCATTCATATATATCTGTGGCCACATGCGATTAGTATTTTCGTAATTATTTAGTGCATATTTAAGCCAAATGTATTATTTTAATTAGCCACGAATCGGTTGTTACGAATTTTTTTTTTCTTAAAAAGTGTTTTATGAGATGTTTGCTCTGGGTTACAACAGCTCACTCAATTTACTTTTGATAGTTGCTCTGCCCTGACCTGCTCAGGACCTACTTTGGCTTCGATAAACGGACCTATAAATAAATAAAAAACAAATGTAAGGCGCGATAACCTCCGAAGAGGTTTTAGGCCGAGCTATTCTTCCAATTTGGGTCATGCTCCTCTTGATTTTTCCTACAAATTTGTTTTATGCCGACTCCGAACGGCATCTGCAAGGCAGATGAGTTTTCACTGAGAGCTTTTCATGTTAGAAATACACACGGAGTGTTTGCCAAACACTGCCGAGGGGCGACCCCGCTTAGAGAAATTTTCTTCTAAAAGGACAGTACAGTGACACGTGTCGTATACGTAAAATTTTTGGGGCAAGAATTTTCATCCAAACTGTGTTCTTATTTTCAAAAATAGACCCTTATTCTTATGTTTGAAATACGCTAAAAGTTATATAAAACACAAAATTAGTAGTGACGTTTAATGTATCGCCAAAAAACTGGAGAATTCAAATTCATCACAACCATCACCCCTACCTAGTTATAGAACCATACGAGTACTGAGTAAGTAGTATCGATACTTTTCCAAAAAATACTCGAGTATTTCGTACTCGATGCTTTTTTCCAAGTACTGAGTAAAGTATCGATAGTTTTCGCCAATACTTTACCAAGTGCCGATTGTCTACATATTTAAGATCAACAAAGTTCAGTCCATTAACACTATAACTTATCACTAGCCCTAATAGTAATAAGCGGCTAACTCTATAAAATTTCAATACATTTAAACTTGTCATGCAATTGATAGAGCTTTTTCGTTTTTCTATGAAACTTTACTTTAGTAGATTTAGTAAGCAGCGTTGAGAATATATTGGTATTGAAATTGGTGTAAATCAGATTGCATCCACGCCCAATTTGCGTCGTGCTATTTTTTATTTTCCTTACAAGTTGAGAATATTTAATGGCGGTTCCTAATGGCATCTTCAAGGCAGATGAATTTTCACTGGGAAGCTTTCATGGGAGAGGGGCGAACTCGTTTAGAAAAACTTATTTCTGACTTAAAAAAAACTTTTTAAATCATTTAATGTTCGTGAAGTTTCCTTAAAATATATGTAAGAGCACACAATTAGGTACATATATAGTGTTCGGTTTCGTCCAAACTTTAACTTCCTTGCTTGTTTTCTACTAAATTCAAAACATAAGATCTCGTTAAGAAAAAAATTTCCCTTTTGATAAAACTTCCGAAGTACTCACTTGGATCAAGTATACTCTATACTTTTTAATGAGTATGAGTATTAGCGTCCATACTTTGATCCAAGTAGTTTATATGAGTACCGGTATCGATACTTTTTTTTAAGATCTATCACTACCCCTATCCCCATTATTAGGAGCTGGCTATGCTTATTGCGTATCAGCAACAGCTTGACAAGTTTTATGGTAGTTGTTAGCAGAGCTGTTAAGCGCCCGACTACATATGCCGCTTTATCATTCATCCATTGTCAATCAACCGTTCAAAATTGCATGGGTATAAATGAGAAAGTAAGATATGTACTCCTCAAAAACATGTTAGCTATATAAAATTTTTTATAAAACTCTTTAAAACTCTTTAAAATGCACTTACTGCCTTTTAGGAATTTGAATGCAAATAAATTTCTGCGTTTAAAATTAATTCATTAACTAAATAAATACTCAATTAAAATTCAAAATGAAAAACTAAAACAAGTTCTTGAAGTTTCCTTGCAAAATCTTAAATTTCCCAAATAAAAATTCAATTTTTCCGTTTTTACCTTTTACACTTTACTGCCTTTTTTCTATGACCGGCAGTATGATGGTAAGATAGTAAATTTTGTGACAAAGCCCTCTGTAATTTTTTTATTTTTTCTTGCTTACTTTCTTCTACTATCGATGTTTGCATGTATGTATATATTCTCACCATCCTCCCTCCATACTTTCCCATTTTTTAGTTCGAATAATATTTTGTTTACTTTTGGGCAACAGAGAAAAATTGCCTTTTTTTCTCACCACTATCAATGTGAGTTTTTCATATTTGTTGTTGTTACCTGTAGCACCGACAGTAGTTAGACACGAGTGAGTATGCTATTCGTTTTGTTTTTATTAAATTGGTTGTTAGTGTATTTGTTATTGCAGTTATTCTTAGGCGCTGTCGGGTGCGCACTGATGCTTTTTCGATTCTCATCGATTTTATTACATTTTACCGATTTATGTAGCGAAGATTTCAGGAGCATTGCAAGAATATGGCGTATCGTTTGCAGCCAATCAAATCTATGCAGTGTAGGGATTATTTGTATAGATGAATGACAAGGCGGCTATTTAAATTGCAAAAAACAGCCGTAAGTACCAAGTACACGTGTGAACATATGTAGGTGTACATGTAGAAAAGTAATTTTTGTATCTAGTGCTCACTCAATGGTTGAAGTTAAACCACAGCGAAAGTAAATTTATTTGAAATAAATAGTTTATTTTGTTTTACTTTTTCATTTTCATTTTTATTTTTCTAATTTCTTTTTCTTTTTTCTCTTTGTTTACGCTTTATTATTTTATATAATTTAAATTTTTAGCAGTATATACATCTCTGAATGCACTTGCGTGCATGAAAATTTTGTGGACATATGCTCAGAGACTTTAGCTTACATGTTATTGACGCGTTTGTATTAGGTTGTTGTGTGAGTACCTTCAATACAACTCTACCACATACCTTGTTTCCACATTTCGCTGCACTCTAGTGCCAACACTTACGCTTACATTCTCTCTCAGTAATACATACATACATACACACTACTTGTAGTATACCAATACCACACACTACACTTACGCTTAAACATTCTCTAATACTTCATACAGCATACCAATATGCCACACATTCTACATATGTATACATATTCCCAAATACCATGCCACTTACGTTTTACGCTTTCCCTTACGCTTACACCATGTACTTACGTCAGGATTACGCCATAACTTGAGCAAAGGAGCGCATCCCTCAAAACTTACTCCGTAGACGTCCCCATCTGATTGGGCGAGATTAAGAGAAGGCTAGTGGCACAACTAAGGTAATGGAGTAACAAAGTTACTCTTATCATTAAAAAGAGAGGACTGTAGACTTATGGCGGGTATACTGACTGCACACTGCCTTCTGGCGTCATATGCTTTCAAACTGGGCTTAATCGCTAATAGCAGATGTACGAAGAGCGTGTTGGAGGAGGAAACAATCGAGCATGTTTCAGATCCATGCTTTGCGCTCTCAAGGCCAAGACTACAGCTTTTACGAGTAATACATCTGTGAGATCTAAAAACAGCAAGTAGCAAGTACATAAGTCCTCGAAAGCTGCTAGTATTTGCGGACGGAGCTATTTTGTAACATATGTAAGTCCTAACCTCGTATAATGTTTTTCAGTTTGGTCGTTGTGCAAACTATGGAATCATTTAGTCTATGTGAGGTCCTCATCGACCAGCCAGTTCAACCTAACCTAACCTTTACCCGAAAGATTTCCTATTAAATTTTTGTATTTTTATTTTGCATAGGGTTGTCACTTTACCTTACTTATTCATATGCTCGTTTCTATATTCTGTAGCTATTGGGTTAAAATCGGTCACCCCGGTAGGCAATTTTTATTAAAGGTCAAATCTTGGGCAATAAAAAAAAAATTTTAAAAAGATATTGAAAATAATTTCAAAATTTTCCGTACTGTGACCTACTACATAGGGTAAACATATGTACATACATATATATGTATGTCCATATGTGTATGAATAAATATATGTAGATGTAAATACGTATATTTTTAATGAAAAAGTTCCTTTCCTTTCTTTCAATTCTAGGCATCTCACTTGTACTCAGCATCAATATATAACCAAATAAACCGAATAGGCAGCAAACCAACCGAGTTCAATCTACAAAATACTCAATAAATCCAACAACCACTAATGTATATACGAAAATAAGAAAAAAATTAAACAACAACAACAGTAACATCATATCAAAACATATCAGCACAGTGACAAAAGCGAATAAAAGTAATCAACGACCGTACAGAGCAACCAAGAAGATGTGCGGCCCCAAAACTACAATAACAATAAAACACATATAACATACGCGACAACAACGATGGCGCTCCACCTGATATGCACGCATACACACACAAACAAACAACAACAGACAATCAAGATTAAGATAGCACAGAAGATGTGTACGGGCGTTGTGTGTGTGCGGACGTAAAGTGAGGGACAGCAAAAAAATGTGAAAGAAATCGTAATCGTATTGAATACTAGTTGATGCATGAAAGAACAACAACAACACAAATATAATCAAGAGTTATATGTGTGAAGAAGTTGCGTCGCGTCGGTGCGAGAAAAAATCGGATTTGTGTGCAACATACAGACGCACACATGCTTACATATATAAACATTTAATACACAACCAATACAGTGAGCGGTGTGTCGTCTCCCAGCCCCAACAAATGTGGAGAAAAAAAGGCAAAAAAAAAAAAATGAGAAAAAAGCAATAAAAAATGCGACGATGAAATGATTTCAATTGAATTGTGAGCCACACGCGACAGAATGAAATAGCAAACGAAGCCAAGAGCCGATGCCAAAGTAGTCAAGCAACAAACAACATACAACCAGCCGGCTAAGTCGACAAGCAGCAGCGGCGGCAGCAGCAGGCGATAGCGAACGGGCGAACCCAAACGAACCCCAATCACAAGAACAACAAAAGCAAAGCGCCTACAAAAAAATAAACAAACCAAACAAATATCCATAGCAGGAAAATAATGTGACGAGAGAGAGAAATAAAAACAAATTGAAGGGAATGAATGAATTTCAATACATTGGCAGTGTTGATGATGGCATTGGTGCTGACTGTTACGGCGACGACGAAGACGTAGGCGATGTTAAACACGTTCGACTGGCCGAGGCAGCTCATACTCATCTCCATTATATTTCCATGGAATTGCGAGAGACTCTGCGCTCTTGAAAATCAAACAAATCTACTGCAATAAAATAAAAAAGTAAAAAAAAAAAAAAAACAAATAAAAAAAGCGTAAGAAACCCGATAAAAAACCAGTAACGCCTGTGCCGAGGCCATCGAATATGCAACAAAAATTGAAATGAGATTTGAGTAAACATTTGAGCGCGCGCAATATATTGAGAGCGATTTACAGTAAAAAATTTAAAGACGAATGAGAAAAATTAGTTGGTTCGAAAGAATGTGAGCACACTGTGGTCGTTAAACGAAATGGAAGAAAAAAATAAAAATCCTGCAATGAGGCGGGTGGTAAACTCAAAACACTAAGAGAGCGTAGTAAAGAGCAGGAATGTTGTATAGAAGTGCAAGAATGGGGATGTTGTGGAACAAATACAAAATCATATAAAACGTATAACAGCAGAATAAAAAGTATGGACAAAATTCAATACATTCACCATAGAAATCAAAAGCAAACAATAACAAAAAAAAAAAACACACTCATCAACTAATTTGTGAGCGCAACAGTCAGCTTAAACGAAGGAATAAAACAGCGAACCTGCTAGCAGTAGTGTTATTGTAGTGCAGCAACGTCGGCTGTTACGTTAACAGCGAACGTTTTGTAGGGCGTTGACGCAGTCGCTGGCCGCCGTAAATTGAGTTAATGGTGAGAGCTCTCTTAATAGTCAATAATGAGTGTTTTTCTTGATTGAGAGAAAATTTCAAATTTGTTATTGCTAGTGTCGGCAAAATTTTTTCCCGTGTATGTATGGAGGGTACTGATAGTATTTACGTTGGGGATTGACATATAAATTTTCAGAATTTCTATGAATTTGGTAAATTTGAAATAATTTTAAATTACTTAAAAAAAAAATGGTTTCTTTAACTATGTGAAGGTGCTGTTAAGTCTTGAGTTTGATATTGATTGAATATGCCAAAATTCTTCGAAACTATGCTTTCATTCAAGGAAAATTGGTGTTGGTTCACACGGTTAGAAATTGGGGCCTAAGTTTTTAATCGTTTTTGTCCTGAATTCGAAACCTCACAATTTACAACTATGTATGTATGTTTTTTAATTTTATTCAAATTCAATTTAAAACTTATTTGAATATTATGTCTAAAAACTCAAAATTGCTTTAAAACAAAACCAAACAAGTTTCAAAAATCTAAGAATAAAAACTTGTATATACGTCTGGTTTTAAAATAAACCTAAGTGTTTAAACTTCATGCTGAACACTTTAAAATAAATAACTGTGTTTGTGAAAAGTGCTACATGTCATAAACCAAGCCACCACCCACTAAATTTTTCTTTTTATAATTAACTGCAAGGTTAGACCTCTGTAGTTTCAAGTTAAACCCCAGGCCTGTGCACATATTTTCAGAAAGAGCCCTACAATCTATATTTAAAACCAAATTTGGTTTGGATAGATATGTAGTAGAAGTAAAGTTTCATATTTAGCCTCAAACTTAAACCGTGTGGATCAATAACTACTGCTAGACATCGTCAGTGCAGGACTTATCAACTGCGTCAACTGCCAGACGATGTTAACACTAGCATCCGACTACCTACCCATACTCCTCTCGATGAAGAAATCTGCCGAATGCATCACGTATAAGCGCCGCACTCTCATCAGATTCATAAAATGAAAGTTGGTCGATATACAGCATACACAGGCAATAGGCATAACCATGACGATGATGGTACCGCAACTAAACTCTGGGAAACCAACTAACGAAGTAGGTTTATATAGTCCAATATCTCTCCTATCGCCAGTAGCCAAGACACTTGAGCCGTCCTGCTTACTTATTTCATCGCAAATATGCGGCTTGCCAATCATCACGGCTTCCGAAAATTACATAACACCTACCACCACGCTAAACGCCATCAACACACACAAAAATTGCGGACTGTACGAAGAAATCCACCATAGAACAGTGCGCGTAGCGTTAGACTTGTCAAAATCGTTTGCCAAGGTCAATCACAATACCTTACTGTAAGACTGAAAAGTTTACAATTCCTCCTAGACTGAAAAGTTTACAATTCCTCCTAGTCTTATTTATGTGGTTGGCAGGCATCGTTCCAATCTTTGCCAGTTTTTTCGCAGCACGTAACTTGGCGCCATTACTGACCAAATCCTCCACGACCTTGTTCATCGCGTGGACGAGGCAAATGTCAAAAATATTGGGCATCCACGTCAATGGCATTACGCTACAGACCATCTGGCCTCCCAAAAATATTGAGTATGACGTTCAAGTTTCTCGCTGGCGGCACTTGGGGAAAAGACAAAGAAACGCTCATAACTACTTATAAGGCAATTGGTATGCTACGCGTCACTCAAATAAGCTGCAGTTTATCCGTGATTTCTGCATCTTACAACCTTGTAGATAATGCTCACATCTTGCACCTGTGTGATGACCCGACGCTATAGAAACCCTGCATCAAGCCATGTACATATAAATACATATAAACATACATACATACATGAGAATAAGAAGTGCCACCACTTGCATTGAATTTGCGCTCAGCAACAACGACTCCAATAAAAATCATTTCACATTAAAAACCTTTCTTTTAGCCAGTCACTATTTTTTTCTACTCAATCTCACATATATGTAAACTCATGCATCTACATATGTATGTGTTGACATGCATTTCGAGCGCAGTCATAAATCGAGTCAACGAACGCCGCCAATACTCACTCACAACTCAATGAGCTGAATTAAACCAATATGAGCCCCAAATAGAGTACTTACGCAGTCGATAATGGCTGCACCACTGCAACAGAGAACGCTGTTATTGCCTGCTGAGCGCAAGTATGTAAATGAAATCAAACCAAACTGAAACAAAATATGGATAAGCTACAAAAACCAAAATAAGTAGAAGAAAAGTAAAATCAAAGACAAAATAAAATAGCAGCAAAAAAATTAAGCTAAAAATCAAAGAAATAAAAAGCAGTATGTTAAAAAAAAGCAATAATAATAATAGAAGAGGTAAATATGAAGAGCGCCAATATGATGACGACGCCAATGTTGGGGGCTGAGCGCATATAACGATGAACGAAACGATGATGGAACGATTGGCAACGCTAACTAAATTGTAATAACAACAAACACACACAGCGAACAGCACCAGTTATTAGTGTGTAGTATGATATAGTATTCAAGCAAGAATCGAGCTGAAGAACAAACAATACAACAACAGCAGCAACAACAAAAACAACAGCAAGCACATTGTCAACAACGCCACTAACACACACCTGCATACATATCTACATCCATAATTGTACATTGACGATTTTCGAATAAATGTTGGCCAATACTCCATTGCTGCCGTTTTTCACCTCTTGCTCTACTTAGCCCAGCACTCTCACAAAATTTTTACAACAAATATGTAGCCTCTCTATAACACACACACAACTCTACTATGGTCTTTTTACGCTGCCGACTTCGCTGCTGTTAATACACTGTTCACTGCATTGGCTGGTAATACATACACGGGAGGGTTGTGCGCGCTTCGTTAATGTTCGATTTGTTCAGTCATCAGCCGAATTCGTGACAGGCAACATCTTATTAGATTATAGTTGCGCTGACTGCGTGTGTGCCTGTCTGTATTTGTTTGTTTGTTTGTAATTAATTCATCAATAGGCTTATACGGCACTCTAGCAAGCCTGATCGGACAAATGATTGATTGATAATCAAGGTTTGGAAAATTAAAAGAAACTGTGAATTTTACGTAGTGCGTGCAAAAGTCGGTTAAAAAGTGTTTGATTAATTATTTATTTTCAATAATTAAATCAATAGCAACAACACGCTAAAGTTAGTGTAAACAAAATGCATACAAAAAATTTAAACAACTTTATGAAAATTTACAAAAAAAATTAAATAAACAAAACAAAAGCGTTTGCATGCTTGCAACAAAAATACGTTAAATAGTGGGCGTGCTTCAAATATATGAAGCTATTAAATGCTGTTTATATACATATTTACAGGTGTGTGTGTTTGTATACATATTTAGGTGTTAGTAGTGTGAAACAATGCAAACAATAACACAAACAAATAAAAGTTACAAAATAAACAACTTCTTACTTGAAATAAAAAAAAATTAAAAAAAAGTGCGACGGTAAAAATTTTAAGTCAAAAATTACGCAAACAGCACTAAACTGGAATATTCATTTATAAACTGTGTACATGATTAACTTTAACATTTAAAAGGAAAATTCAGTACACAAATTTCCGTAATATTTTTTTCTTTTTTGCTGTTTTTCTTTATTTTACTTGATCCTGAACGGAAAAACAATATTGTTTGCCCGTACGAAGAACCATTTTCTGACATTAAAAATCGACAAAAACTACGAAAATAAGTTTTAAGTAAAAAAAATTAACAAGTTTTTAAATAAATAAATTTTATAACGGAAACAATTTTTTGTATCGTTCTGAATGAAGATAATGAAGGAAAATTGCAAACAACGAAAGAATAAGAAAACAAAAATAACAAAAAAATAAAAATTGGAAATTTTGTGTATTGATTTCGGACGAGTAGATACAGCATTTCGTTACACCTATAAAATGCATATAAAAATTGTAAAGCTTGGTTTACAATTCCTTTTTTTTTCTAGTAACACTACGAGCTCACACAGTAAGGTGCTAAAGAACCAGCCAGTTCAAGTCAACCTAACCTTAGAATTTTGAGCTACAACTTCAAAAAAATTACAACTTTTCACAGTTGTTGCTGTTGTAGCGTTAAAGATATCTTTTCACTAGAAACTATATTTAATATTTTCTTTTTGTGTAACCGTCATAACAAATGATTTAACGGATCATGAGGACTGCAAAAAATAGAAAAAAATATTAGGAACTTACGAAGCGCCGTTCAGGTTTCCAAATTCAACAAAATTACGCTTTGATACGAAAAGTGATCTCAAATCGATAAAAAAAATTTCATTTGTAGTTCGTATAAAAGTTACAAGTTACGTTATTTTCATCAAAAAATATAAACATATTTTTTTTTTCAATAGTTTTCATCTTATTTTTTCAAACGAAAAAATTTCGTTTTGCTGCTATCAAAAAAAAATTGTTTACAGTTGGGATTTTTGTTCCAAATTTGTTTGCCAATTTCTCAAAAAATTTCAAATTGTTTCCCTCTGTTTCTCTTAAATTTTAATGTCAATGTTTCAAACAAATAAATTTAATTTTGTTGATATCAAAAAAAATTTCGTTTACGAGTTTGAATATTTTCTTTTCAAATATTTTTCAGCTTTCCTGAAAAATCTCAGATACCGAAAAAAACGTCATTTTCAAATCGACTCCACGAATACTGAATAGTTTTAGAAAAAATTGCGTAAATATTGTTTAGCAAATATTGAGATCAATATTTTATATTTAAATTTTAAATTGAATTTAAAAAAATTTCTATAAAATACTCATATCAAATATACATAAAAGGAGCAACTGAGACACATTTTGGAGTAAAAGCAATATTCCAACAAAAAAAATTGTATGTAAAATAAAATCATTTTAGTTCAGTTTTTAAAGCAAAAAAAAGAGAATTAAAAAAATGTTACATATAAAAAGTAATAAAATATTTGTACATGTAAAAAAAAGTTTAACTCAGGCTTGTATAAATGTAATTTGTACCTAACCTATTGGTAACACAAAAAAAAAAAATAAATCTGTTTCGTTGTTATCAAAAACGAAATCCAAAAAAAACTTTGTATTTCTTTGATATACCGAAGTTTGACCTTTTCTTGAGCAAATTTTAGGTGGAAAAAACTACTCAAACTCGAAAAGAAATTTGTTTTACATTGTTTTTGATATCAGCAAAACAAAATGTTTACGTTTGAAGAAATAATGGTAAAGTTAATAAAAAAATGAAAAAAAAATATTTTTATGCTTTTTAAATGAAAATAACGCAGGCTTATTTAAGCGTTTTTAAAAATAGCTTTGGAAAAACAATAGCAAGTTTTAAACTTTATAAAAAATTTAAGATTATAAAAGTTTAAAATTAAAAAAAAAAGTAAAAAAAATTTAATTGAAAAGAAAGTTGCTTAAAAATATTAGTAAACGCATTCCAACTCTTAAATAATTTTTTGGGAAAAATAATTACAAAGTTAAAAATCCTCAAAAAGCAGGCGAAAGTTGAGCAAACCCTTAAATATATAAAGAAAAATTTTAACTTAAAACTTATTTAAGATATTTTTTTTATTTAATTATCGAGACAGGCTCAAATTGCTCTTTAAATTTTTTTTTTTGCAAATTTTGTGATTTTTTTCTAATATAATTTTTTTTTTTAATTATACCGAATTTCGGCGAAAAAAAACTTAAAATAACTATAAGCAAACGAAAAATAATACAAAATTTATATTTGAAAAAAAATATATAATTTTATTTTTCAATTTTCTCAAATTTTTTGCAAAATAATCTCAATTTTAGCTATTTAGCAACTTCAAGGTCTTAGTTTACTTTCATATTTACTTGAACATTTTTTTCACATTATTAGAATTTTTTTCATTTTTTTACTATATTTTTTTTTTCACTTAAAAAGTTTTGAAAATAGTAATTAGCTTGCAATTTCCTTATATAAAAAAATCGTTTAGTGTTAAATAACAAAGTTTGACTGTGACCAAACCATTATTATGAACAATTTTTTTAAACTTCCCAAAAAGAAAAAAAAAAGAAAAAAACCGTGCAGCTGAGTATACAATATTCGCTCACACCCACACTTAAACGCCTTTACTTGGTATTAATGGCATTGACTAGCGCAATATTTAATTTATTTAGTGCCTGAAAGGAAATTTTTTTTAAATACTGATTGTTAAAACGCCGACGGCAAATGCGTTAACAAGTACAACGGTCTTAAAATACCAAATTCAAGCAGCTGAAATGCCAGCAAAGATATATCAACTATTGCAACAACAAACACAAAATATTAATAGTGGTAGTCGGAATAAGTTATAATTTGAAAAATTCCATGGTTACAAAAACATTTCAGAAAAAATTGATAAATTTTAAAAAGTGTATGCTGTGAAATTGAAAGAATGCTGATTGGCTTTAAATATCCCAGTTTTTGGTTGTTGTTGTGTTTATAGTGTTGCCCATTTTGTGACCAAAAGGGAATCAAAGAAAAGGGCTGGACCATAGCTAGTGTTGTTCCCATACGAGTAACTACGAGTATATACTTAATACACGAGTACTTTACCTCGCAAATGCAATTACATTATCAAGTAACGAGTACATGGCTACTGTATTGAGATATGGATTACTCAAGTCAAACACGGCCTCCGGTACTTTTGTAAGTTTTGCTCCGACAACTCTAGCCATACTATATATTAAGATTTTCTAGATTTGTCAATTATGAGCGCGCATATAAAAGTGCTTCAAGCTGTATATTGCTTTCCGCTCATAAATTCGCTTCCAAAAAAAATCGCGAATTTTGGAATTTTTATAAAAAATCACCATTATTAATTGGCATTTAACCGCCTAGACGATTTTAGCGGCACGTAATAAGGCAATCCAAAAGTTCTGTGCTCCAAATACGGATGCCGATTGGAATGATTTCTGAGCTTTCTTCAGAATTTGGCGTACGGTAAAAATCTGGTCGATAGTAGATTTACCAGGCCTAAAGCCGCACTGATAAGTCCCAAGCAGTTCGTAGACTTTGGCCTTTCGTCTTTCATGTAAAGAAATGATACCAAACAAGTAAGGAAGCCTAAGTTCGGGTGTAACCGAACATTACATACTCAGCTGCCAAATTACAGCTTGCAAAACTATTAAATATTACCTTATTTTAAAAGTGGACGGTGCCACGCCCGTTGCCCAAAATTTTACTAATTTTCTATTCTGCGTCATAAGGTCAACCCTCCTACCAAGTTTCATCGATTTATCCGTCTTTGGTAATGGATTATCGCACTTTTGCGGTTTTTCGAAATTTTCGATATCGAAAAAGTGGCGTGGTTATAGTCCGATTTCGTTCATTTTAAATAGCGATCTGAGTGCCCAGGAACTTACATATCAAATTTCATTAAGATACCTCAAGATTTGCTCAAGTTATCGTGTTTACGGACAGACGGCGGACATGGCTAAATGAATTTCTTTTATCTCGATTAGTTTATGCCGCTACGGGGTACCGTTATGCGAACAAAATTAATATACTCTGTGAGTACTGCTCAGCTGAGTATAAAAATTTATAGATTTTGAGAAAATTAAGTTACGCTCATGAACTAACCAACACATGTACATTTAACAAGACTTACGTGAAATTTAAAATAAATCTAAGGAATGTAAGGGAATAGTGCAGTTTTTGGGGCGCTCAAGTACAAAAGATCCTGCAAAAAAAAACTGGTAGACTGTGCCGAAAAAAATCGGTAGCGACTACGGAAAAGAAATGGAAGCCTCGATCGAAAAATTTGCAAGGCTAAACAGAAAAAAATATAAGTAAATATACAATCTGTCTGTTTATTTGTCAGCCATTCTCGCCGAAGGCTTGTCGTCATATGTTTTACTTTTTTTTGGATTTGAAATGAAAATGAATTAACGATTCTAAAGTAGCTCCGAAATCTTTCTGAGGTGGTACCCAATTGATCTCGAAAACTTTTCTAGAATGGTTCCAAAAAATTCCACAACAATCCCGAAATATTTAATTTATAGAACCGAAGTGGTTCGCAAATGCCTCCAAAACATGATTTCAAAAAAGTTCCGTAAGGATTCAAAGCAGACAAGCAGTATTCCCAAAAAGTTCCGAAAATAGTGCGTGGGAAAAGGAGAGGCTGCCCTGCCTACTTTTTCACAATCCTTAGACCTCAGTATGTACGACCTAGATACCAAATATTATTGGCTAGCTTAAATAGGCACAAATCTAAAAAGGAGTTTAAAAAAACGTTTCCTTTTAGCTGAGAAAATGTATTGATGAGTTACAATTATAAAAAAAAAAAAATAGAAAAAGAGTGATCAAATATGAACGAGCGAATAAGCCAAACGTTATTTCGGTATAAATTTTATTTTGAAGAAATCGTGAATATATGAAAAAGTTCGTTGCGTTAAAAGTGACAAATAATTCTATAAGTTTTAAGAAAAGCGTGTTCAACATTTTCAACTTACAATTGATGAAAAAGAAATAAATTTTACCATAGGTTTTGCTGAATTTAGAGAGAAAGATAAATTTTGAATTTATCCATAAGGAGTTTTTTAGATTACTGAGCCCGAATCGTCTTTTACGGATCACATATCGAAAAACAGTTTAACTCAAACGATAAATATGAATCCGTCAAATTCGTTCGTTATTCGTAAAAATGATAATAAGTTATCGTTCTTAGGAGTATGAGTTTTTAGACCGATTCAACATTTCAGAGCTATTGTGATTTAAAAAATTGTTTACGATCGCGGATCGTAAAACACGGTTTGATCACGGATCAAAATACAGTCAGAAATTTATATAACTTTAAACACTCAGAATCAGATGTATCAAGCAAACGGCAGTTCCTACTTCTCAGAGTGCAAATGGAAGTGCTGTAATATCAATACCAAAGAAACCAAAGCAGCTTTTTGTAATAATAATAAAGCAAAAATCGATCGAATTTCTGAATGGAACTAAACACATTTTAGTTTCTACTAACAGAAGCCACCCTTTAATGAAACTTCTTATACAGACCCAACTCAGAACGGTTCGGCAAGGTTTTCTACTCAAAGCTTTGGTTAAAACTTGAGCGTATTGGTTTTCCATTAATTCTCTTGCGTATCCAACGCTTCCTACTACCTAAAAGATAGAACACGAAAAGTAATATTTAGGGACCGCTTATCATGTTAAATTGATGTTACTTTCGGGTGTGCCGCAAGAAAGCCATTTCGGCACTTTATTTTATTTTTTTTTTTTTTTTGAAGCTCAAGAGCTGGCATGGAAAGTTTGCAAGAATTTCAGTAAGGTTAGTTTCTTTTAGATTAGGCGTCGGCTGCATTTTAGTTATGGAAACTATGTTTAGAATCAGCACTGAGCATTGGCACTGAACGAGGAAATAAAATGTAAAACTACTATCCGGACCCGTGAGCATCTTGCGCAACAAATATAAAGATATCATATCAAATATCAACAGAAATCAGCTGTTCCATCAATCATTCATCTAGCAATAAAAACTTACATGCGATTGCGCTGCCATCTGGCGAATGTTAGCAACTGCCGGTAATGCAGTGTTAGTTATAATCAAATATTCACAATAGTGCCATAGTACAAATTGTGTGCTCCCAATCGTTTATTTTTAACAAATTGTTCTAATAAAATATAGCTAAACAAAAGCACTACGACCAATAATGCGCAAAGCTCGCTAATAGCACGAATTTCCATCTTTACAACCAAAATTTTATTTATACATTTGGATTCCAAATAAGAGCGAAAAAGGGAGCTGCACATAAAAACAGCAATTAGAAATAATATATAAGATATTTTCGTGATCAGACTACTGATTAGCGGTGCACTTGCAGTCAGCAGCTCCACTGAAAGAAATAAGCTGGTAATATCAACCGAATTACAAGTCAATTCAACCGATATTTCTGCCAATTTTTATGCAACGCAAATATGTGCTGAATTAGCATCGCACATATTGTTATTTCTGAATTGATCTTTTCAACAGTCAACGATTTTAATGTTGCTTTTTCCAGGCCGACCTTGAACCCCTTGATTTTCGGTGTAATAGGCGTAGCACGCTACTATCACAATACGGTGGGCGCCTAGTCTGTTTACCAATATCACCCCAAGAACACAAATGAAAACTGTTAAATGAACAGGCCATAAGCATAAGTTTCTCTTTAAAATTAGCTGATGCATATGCATTCTATTAACATTTGCTCGCTGTTGAAATGACAAGTGAAACCAGTTATTTTAACGGAAAATTTAGTTAGATTGTTCGAGAATCTGTCATTTTTACAGAATACTGCTATATTGATATCAAAAATTTTTATTCTGTTGACAATACTATACGAGTACAAGTTTGTCCTCTTGACAAAAAAAAAAGCTCCTTTGAATTAATCATAATGCAATCAACTTTATTGAATAACTGTTAATTAAAGAACAACAAACCTGATTGTTTGAGTTTACTAGCCTCATTTTTTTCGGTGTAACAAAAATATGTACGGAGACTCTTGGTTGGGTATAGTCATATCTTACAATTTCATCTAACCATGAATAAGACTATCCAACAAAAAGTTAAAAAAAAAAATCTACATAATATATGCAATATTTAATTGTTTTGAAAATTTCTTCTTCTTATCATATGCTCTTATTACAGTTGAAAAAAAATCTAAAGAAAAAACATTCTGCCTTATAAATGGCCAAAGTTAGACAGCGATTGAAATTCAAAGTAAGACGTGACATGCAAAGCGAAACTTGAACAGTGCAAAACAAATGAAGAAAAAATAATGAAAAGTGCAAACAAATTGCGAATTTGTGAAAAATAAACAAACAGAAATGATTTCGAAAAAGTGAAAGAGATAAAAAAGTAAGAAGAAGCAGCAGTAATTCAAGCTGCCCAAAAGCCTGAGCAAAACAAAAAAATAAAAACATAACAATCAAACAGTAAACAAAAATCAGACAAAATAACTAAAAAACGTCAACTTCAGCTAAGTAAAACAAAAACAATAACGCGTGCCACAACGCCAGCAAAAACGGCAACAACAACGACAACAACATTTGTTGCCGCTGCCAGTGCGGATGTTGCAGCTGCTGCTGGTGCTGGTACAGCACCCACAACAAACATAACAACAGCAATAACACTACCACCAACAACAGCAGCAACGACAACAACAACAACAACCACAGCAACGGCAACACTTTTAAATGCAAATGCAAGTGATAAACATAAGTTTAGTACTAACAATAACAATAACAACAATTTATTAGCATTAACTACTGCTAATGCACAATTTAATAAATTAAATAACATTAATAATAGCAACAATAATAACAATAAGTACAACAACAATCAAAATCTGTTATCATCAGAATTATTATTAGCCGCTAGCAGCCACCGAATGCAGCCACAAGTGCCGCAAGCCGCTGGGGCAGTCGATATGGATTTGACGGCTGTTCAATCGATGGATTGGTTTTTCAAAAAGGAGCAATTTTATTTATTGGCACAATTTTTACAACAGGTAAGTTTGTAAATAATTTTTTTTTGTAATAATATTGTATTTATTAAAGTTGCGCATTAGGGTGGTGCTGAAAAAAGGCAAGAAACGTAGTAGGGTTAATGTTAAAAAAAATGCAACTCCGTATCCTAATGTCTTCAGTAGGTAAGCCATACAAAGGAAGGTAACAAATTGAAAATTTGTTCATAGAAGGCAGAGAGAGTTAGAAATTTGAGCCTAAGGGGTAAATTATGTACAACACAACCTGACGCAACATGACTCTAAATCAATAGAAAGGGTTGGGTCTACTATTTACTGTGTTGCTCCAGAGATAAGTATACCCTACAGACTGCCACTTTACTGCAGCGTCTTTTTGGTCAGAAATCAGAGCCGTGGAGAAAGCAACAGTAATTCCGGAAAGTGTGCTTACGCTGAGTCGCGTCAATATACATATTGATAGTCAGGCGGCGATCAAGGCAATAATTTCACACAGTGCTTCATCAAGAAGTGTACTGAAATACAAAGAAGCATTGTAAAAACTTCGCTCAGGCCGGACCATACATCTGTAATGGGCTGCCGGTCATAAAGGGATGGAAGGCAACGAAAAGGTGGATGATTTGGCAAAGGACGTTGGAGCACTCGTTGAAGCAAAGGCAGATGCCCCAATCCCTTTGTGAGTTATCAAAAGCAGGCAGGAGTTGCATGCAGGAAAGGCGTAGACAAAAACGCGGGGCTGCAAAATGCCCAAGATCATGTGCAAAACTCACGAAGTTAGACTCACAAAGTTGCTCATATCCCAAAGAGAGCTGTTTTAAAGCGCACGATGAGCAAAATAAGTGGACATTGCCTTCTGGCTTCATTTGCTTTTAAATAAAGCCTTGTTAGTAACAGCAGGTCTAGAACGTGCAAACTGCACGAAAAAACTGTTGAAAACGTTCTGTGTTCGTGTCCTGAGCTCGCGAGGTCAAGGCTGCAGCTCCTAAGCGCGGCAGAGTTGCCAGATCTCGAAGGAGCAATTAAGATAGGTCCAGTATTCTAGTATTTACCAAGAGGATGGAGTTATTCAATAAATACATAAGTGACTTATTTTGTTTTGTTGATTTTCCGACAGGGTGGATAAATAATGTATATTGCAACGATTTTCTGATATCCCTTTCAAATTAGCTTCGAGACAAACCGGGTTCGGTGTTGTGCCATCATCAGTGTCGATTTTCGTTCTGAACTGAAATTTGACAAGGGATGACGGAAAATCGTTCTAATATACATCATCTATAAATAAGTCCTGGTGCCTAATAGGGATTTTTCCGTGTGTTAGTCAAACAAATTTTGGTAACTCTGTGGACTCATTCAGTTAAAGTAAAGTCTTTATTGACCGACCAATTCAACCTAACTTATGTGAAGTGGTGGTAGCGTGCTCTGCTTACACACCGAAGTTCTTGTGCTCAAATCCCGCGCAAAGCAACATCAAAAATTTTAAAAAAGAGTTTTACAATTAAAAAAAGTTTTGCTAAGCGCCGTTGTCCCTCGGCAGTGGTTTGGCAAATACTTATCAGCTACTCAGTGAAATATCACCTGCCTTGTAGGAAGCTGCCGCTAGGAGTCGGCATAAAATACATATGTAGGGAATACTAATTGGTAGGGAAAATCGAAAATAACCAAAACGCTTTTTAAAAGAGAATCTCGGACTAAATCTGCTTGGAGGCAAATTGCGCAAAGTATTTTTTTTTTTTTTGTAATTTTTTTTTTTTTTTGCTTTTGCTAATTTCTTTGCTTTTTGCCTTTGTTTGCTTTGAAGCCTATAAAAATTAAAAAAAAAAAACTGCATTCACTTTCGCCGCTGACGCATGCAAAATGATTGATTGTTCAACTTGATAAAGCAATTTAATAAAAACTTGCAAGCGCAAAAATTACGATTATATCATCACCTTAAGCCTTAGCTTAACACTTAAAATAAATTTATAATTAATTAATATGCAATCAATTGACAATTGGCAACAGAAATATGCAAAATCATATTGAGCCAACTCAGTACACATACATACATGCATACTTTATTAAAAACCACACAGACTGCCTGCCTTCACTTCATCCCCTTCCTAACCAACTATACGACTGATCGTTGTATCTATCTCTAGCACTTTTGCGGCGCAATTAGCGTATCTCGTCAACACAAAACCGCCAGCAACTTCAATGCAATTTCTCAATTCATTTTCCAATGTAATTACTCAATTCAGCAACTTATAGATGCCACCAACCGACAGAACGACCGGTTGGTTGACGGATGCGTGTGCTTTTTTCACTTTGAACGCCGCATAATTATTTACAGTAAATTTTGCCGATTTCGTTAGAGGGAAGAAATCTTGGAAAAAGTGAGGAGCAGGAATGTGCAAATTATAACAAAAAAAAAAAAAAAAAAAACTAAAAAACAGTTGTTTAGATGTGAAAAGTGATTCTGCATATACTTTGCTTTTTTTTATAAGCGTCTAGACTTTAAACATGCAACCGTCTTGGATTTAGCATAGATATTGACTTAAATACGTCTGCCTATATGGTTGACACCTTTCATTTACAAATTTACAATACAATTTTGGTTGTTGCATTATTGTAAATATGTATGTATATAAGTTTGCACGTCGAAAAACCGCAGCAGACAATTTGGCCGTAAGCCAATAGAAAAAAAAAAAATACAACAAGCAAACAACAAATAAAATCCCTCACCAAAACATAAATGCATTTCTATTTACACAAATTAAAAGAAAAAAAACAAAAACAAGTAAGGAAGGCTAAGTTCGGATGTAACCGAACATTACATACTCAGCTGAGAGCTTTGGAGACAAAATAAGGGAAAATCATCATTTAGCAAAATGAACCAAGGGTAACCCTGGAATGTGTTTGTATGACATGTATGTATATCAAAAGAAAGGTGTTAATGATTATTTAAAACGTAGTGGGCCTTAGGTCTATAAGTGGACGCCTTTTCGAGATATCGCAATAAGGGTGGACCAGGGGTGACTCTAGAATGTGTTTGTACGATATGGGTATCAAATTAAAAGTATTAATGACGGTTTTAAAAGGGAGTAACCCTTAGTTGTATATGTGAAGGCGTTTTCGAGATATCGACCAAAATGTTGACCAGGGTGACCCAGAACATCTTCTGTCGGGTACCGCTAATTTATTTATATATGTCATACCACGAACAGTATACCTGCCAAGATTCCAAGGGCTTTTTAATTCGCCCTGCAGAACTTTTTCATTTCATTCTACTTAATAAGGTAGGTGTCACAACGATTTTCAAAGTTTTTTCTAAAGTTATATTTTGCGTCAATAAACCATTCCAATTACCATGTTTCATCTCTGTTTTCATATTTGGTAAAGAATTATGGCATTTTATTCATTTTTCGTAATTTTCGATATCGGAAAAGTGGGCGTGGTCATTGTCGGATTTCAGCCATTTTTTATACCAACACAAAGTGAGTTCAGATAAGTACGTGAACTGAGTTTAGTTAAGACATATCGTTTTTTGCTTAAGTTATCGTGTTAACTGCCGAGCGGAAGGATAGACGGTCGACTGTGTATAAAAACTGGGCGTCGCTTCAACCGATTTCGCCCAATTTCACAGAAAAGAATCTATGTCCCTACCAAATTTCACAAGGATTGGTAAATTTTTGTTCGACTTATGGCATTAAAAGTATTCTAGACGAATTAAATGAAAAAGGGCGGAGTTACGCCCATTTTGAAATTTTCCTTTATCTTTGTATTTTGTTGCACCATATCATTACTGGAGTCGAATGTTGACATAATTTACTTTTATACTGTAAAGATATTAAATTTTTTGTTAAAATTTGACTTTAAAAAATTCTTTTTTTAAAGTGGGCGTGTTCGTCATCCGATTTCGCTAATTTTTATTTAGCACACATATAGTAATAGGAGTAACGTGCCTACCAAATTTCAACATGATATCTTCAACGACTGCAAAATTACAGCTTGCAAAACTTTTAAATTACCTTCTTTTAAAAGTGGGCGGTGCCACCCCCATTGTACAAAAATTTTCTAATTTTCTATTTTACGTCATAAGGTAAACGCACCTACCAAGTTTCATCGCTTTATCCGTCTTTGGTAATGAATTATCGCACTTTTTCGGTTTTTCGAAATTTTCGATATCGAAAAAGTGGCGTGGTTGTAGTCCGATTTCGTTCATTTTAAATAGCGATCTGGATGAGCGCCCAGAAACATACATACCAAATTTCATCAAGATACCTCAAAATTTACTCAAGTTATCGTGTTTACAGACGGACGGACGCACGGACATGGCTAAAATGAATTTCTTTTTTCACCCAGATCATTTTGATATATGGAAGTCTATATCTATCTCGATTAGTTTATGCCGTTACAGATTACCGTTATGCGAACAAAGTTAATATACTCTGTGAGCTCTGCTCAGCTGAGTATAAAAAACATACAATAATATATATCTTCTGTATCTACAACACTCCATGCCTACTTGTCTAGCTGCTCCAGCCGGTGGGTCGGCCGCGCTTTCGTTGTGTGTGTGTGTTGTAACTATTTTTAAAGACCCTTCATTAGAATTCTTACTTGAAAAGATCGCATAAATTTAAATTTTTGAAGTTAATTACGTTGCAAATATTGATTTTGCAGTTTTGATTTTGCCTATGGAATGAAGGGTGTTTCTGTATGTGTGTGTGTGTTTGTATGCAGTGATAGTTTGTAAGTCAAAAGGCAGAAGATGGCGTTAGCTGTCAGTGCAAGGTGTAAGTTTTTATTTTAAATTTAAAAAAAAAAATGTTCATTTTGTAACTTTTTTGTGTCTTCTTAATTTGACATTGGCAACTGAGATTGTTATAATGGGCGAGTGAAAATTCGTGGAAATTGTGGATTGATTAGGAAATTCTTTAAAAAGAAGAATACAGCGTATTTTTAGTTAATAGTGCTACACTCGAAAAAAATGTTTAAACCAGAGGAAAATTCTATCTCGCCATAGAAATCTTTCCCAACATCTGGGCTCGTGTTTTCCGTAATCCAATTGCCAATCGTATGGTTACTGATCGTATGTTCGGCACAAGGCGAATTCAGTACCAGGTGTTGTTATCCAAACAGCTGATTGCTTCTTGATTATTTTCCATACAACGTTTGTACTACTTTATGTCAGTTAATCGAAATCAATGAACATTTTCGTTTGACTTGACATTCTTTTTAGCGGCGAATTGTTTGAATTCGCTTTGCCACCACCTGGTATGGTTCGGCATTATTGTTATTGCGACACACGCTCACTATCGCATTGTAATTTATGGCAGAGAGTAATCAATTTGACGGAAAAATGTTATAGAAATATGGAAAATGTTCTTTCAAATAACTGCTGATGGCGATTCCTGATGAATAACCAGCGTTTTCTAAGAACAAGTAGATCGGAGACTAAAGAGACCTCGTTTCAATGGTGACAGTGCATTTTTTTATACACTAACTGGACTGCGGCGACAGAATGATAGACATTAAGGGTGCACTTGAACTTTAGGGCTTAGTTAACACCATCGCCTCACTTCCCAAAAACGTCAACTTTTCGTGGATAAGAACGCGTTACACTTGAAAGGAGTGGAGGTGGTACGTCGGGGCTGTTTCAAATAAGTTTGGACACATATTGACATTACAGAACCCACCCAATGGAGTGCTTTTTCTAAAGGAACTCTACTCTAATAGCAACAACATGCTTGGATGGCTGTTTGAGCGCGAGTAAAGCTCACAGTACGAACTTAGCATATCAATGTTGAGCTGGCAGTACAAAAGGAGAGCACGTAGAAGTAACCTTACATACTTCGAGATTTGTATGCCTTCATTCAATGGTAAATCCGAGGCATACAACAACTTCTTGTCTTATGAACTAAATAGCGCGCTTGATACCAATAAACTGGATTTCGGGTCCAAGAACCCCCTTTTAGAAACCTAACACGGCCGTAGTAGACGAGCTTAACGTGGTGGTGTTCTCTAGCGGTAGAGTCGATGTGATATTAGCGATCCGCAAAAAACTTCTATGATTATATGTAGCTATTTACTTGGGAGAGTTATGATACAAATTGGTTGTAGGTGTAGTGTCTCCCAACACATATGATTTTCTTTTCATGTTCATTGTTCAGAGAATCGTGTATAGTATTCTGATTCGTACGCTGAACGTCGCCTTAAATATTATTCATAGCGGAACCAAACAAGTGATGACTTATTGGTTTGTATTTTTTTAATATGATTCGAGGAAGCGAAATTCGTTTTTGTATAAACGAGCTTTTATATTGGCTGTGCGAGACTGTTCAATAATACTTTGGCACGCGTGTAATGGTTTGCTCATTTCCGCATTAGATCTATAATTTGTTATAAAGGAGTTTTATAAATGATTTTCCAAGTAGAATTGAATATCCAGCAGTTAATTAAGGATATCAAAACTTTATAATCAACAATCGAAAGACTTCCAATTTGCAACTGCTTTTAAATATTTTCCGCTGCTTCTCCCACCAACTTATGTTAAGCCTCTCCTCCTCTGCTTTATCTTCTATAATAATCTTAAAACTGCATAAACCAGCTTTCGTATTCAGCCAAATAATTTTTAAGACCTCAGCTACACTGCTGATCACTTCTTAAGAAATCATTCAATAATCATAACAACACAACTTTGAACTTCGTGGAATTGTTCAATAACAAAATTAAGTTTCGAAAAACTTGCAACTCGGATATACATACATAGAAAAATCGTTATATCTAAACACATACTTACAAATATCCATTTACCATTGAATACAAATCAACCGACAAATTGAAATATCAACTATGCAAAAAAATTAAAAAAAAGTATCTAGAAACAAACATATTCTTACGAATCTAGATGATCGTTACGATCCTATACATGTGATCTCAAAGTTGTGTCGGCATAAAGCGCGAAAAAAAATTCAAAATCAGCAAATTTGTTTGTGTTTTACTTAATGCTTGTTGTTCTTATTATTTTTGTTGCTGCTTAACGAGAATTTGAATATTTATTAATACACGATTGAATTGTACAACAAACAAATATCGAAGTTGATGTGGCATTTTATATGCCACACTAGTGTTAATGTAAGCTGATCAGAAATTGATTGAGAATTGCTGTGATGGAAATTTTTTGAATACGTAACGAAGAAAAAAATTAATTCTGAAAATTGTTTACAAAAATGTGTAATCAGAATGGCGACTATATCGACGCCATATCACAAGATTTATTTCAGAAAAGATTGACGATGGCCTTAGCTCAGAACTTATTTCATAAACGCTCTAGTAAACGTCAAAATGTATGGACTTTATGCTCATTTAGGACATTTTTGAAATAAATTCTGAAATAGGGCGTTCTTCAAACAATTTCTGAAATGAGGCGCCCTCCAAAATTTTTCTGATATGGAACGATTTTTCAAAAACTTCATATGTATTTCAAAATTTGTTTCAAAATCGACCTATCTAAGCTTAAATTCAATATGTTTTGACATTAGCGGGGGCTTCAAAGAAACAAATACCGATATAGGTCGTCTTAAACCGAATTCTGAGATAAGAATAAGTACTAGTGCTGTCTCTTAATACGACAGTTCTGCGATAGTTCGGAACTAGTACAATTCGCTGCAGGGGAATTGACCAGTTTCTGCTTTGATAATTTGCGATATTTTACTCACCTAAATCTTTAATTTAAGCTATAGTTTGTATATCACTTATCTAGTTAAGTCAAGGTAAGCTAAGAATGTAGGTTTCAAATCAAACACATTGCTGAAATTTTTAATTCATTAAATTTTTTGGAATGAGCTTGGCGTATAAAACTTCATTAAATAATGAATGCTTCTGCGATACTTACATCTCAGTTGTTATACTGTAGTCCACCTTCCAACGTATAAGCTTGCTGCTCACTAATTGGGACTGCTGTAAAACTTTTTTGAGTGGGACTGTTAGCCGGAATTTTGGATGGGCTGGTTGCCTTTGTAAAAGCTGAGTCTATTGTTCAATGTTTTGTATTGTATATGTTAGGTTAGATTAGTTTGAACTGGCCGGTTTGTTAGAACCTCGCATAGACTGAATGAATGCATAGTATTACAAGAAGTTAGCTCAACGACCAAACTGAAAAATTTCATCAGAAACCAGTACTTATGCTATAAAATAATCCCGTGCTCTTGACAAATTCTAGAAATTGTTTAGGAGCTGTGCTACTTGCAGCTTCTACAGCTTATAGCTTTGCCACTCCTATAAGCTAGAGTGTTAGCTGCCTAGCGCGGGGCACGAACACAAAACATGCTCTATTGTTTCCTCCTCTAACTCCGAATAGACCCTTTTTTAAATGACAAGAATAACTAAGTTTAACTTAGTTATATAACTAAGTCTAATTTGGAACACCTGCATATGATCTTCGACGCTTTGCAGCTCTGTGTTCAGTTCCATGCCTTTTCTGCTGGGTCAATCATGTGCAACTCTCGCCTTCTTTTAATCTCGACCAATCTAATTGGAACGTCTACAGTACAAACGTCGAGCTAGCTCATGCGCTTTTTCAATTGCATCTATTCATATATGCCCTTGGACCCAATATAGATGTACATATATTTCTCTCTCTGCCGATTCTTTGCATGGATTCCTATCACTCTAACACACTGAGGGATTATAGCCTTAGTTGAGGAATTATCTTATATATTATTTCCAATTGCTGTTTTTATGTGCAGGTCCCTTTTTCGCCCTTATTTGAAATCCTAATCTATAAGTAAAGTTTTGGTTGTAAAGATGGAGATTCGATCTATTAGCGAGCTTTGGGCATTATTGGCCGTAATGCTTTTGTTTAGCTATATTTTATTAAAATAATTTGTTAAAAATAAACGATTGTGAGTACACAAAGAAATCTATTTGTACTATGGCACTATTGTGAATATTTGGTTAGAACTAAACTGCATTGCCGGCAGTTGCTAACATTCGCCAGATGGCAGCGCAATCGCATGTAAGTTTTTATTGATAGATGATTGATTGATAGAACAGTTGATTTCTGCTGATATCGGCTATGAGGCTTTTATATTTGTTGCGCAAGCAAGATGCGCACGGGTCCGGCTCGTAGCCTTAATTCCTGCTTGGCTGTTAATGTAAAAGTTGACGCGGCTGCAGTTTACGCAATTTCCCTCCAACATTTCTACAGCTTTAGTCAAGGCAACTACTTGCGCTTGAAAAAACAATACAGTGATCACACAGCTTGAAGGAACTGTTTATTTACGGATCAGCGTGGTATACAACCGTCGGAAAATTGTAGCATAGAGTCAGTTAGCCAGTTGCAGTGCAATAAGCGCACCAGTGTGGTATGGATCTAAACAGACCCATCAAAAATATATATTAGCAGCGTACCGACTTGCTTCTTTAAGAATAGCAAGTGCTTATCGGACGGTGTCCGACGACGCGATCCTGGTTCTAACCCGGAAAATCCCAGTGGACTTACTGGCAAGCGAAATGGCCGATCTGTATAACACTAATATCGAGCGACCATCTGAAGAAGACAAGAAAAAGCAAGGACACAAACAATAGCTAAGTGGCAAGAACGGTGGGAGGCCTCGAGTAAAGGGCCTTGGACTTTCACACTAGTTTGGAGCGTAGCTCAATGGAATGAGCGGAAGCACGGCGAACTGAACTACCATCTCACGCAGATAATGAGTGGACATGGCGGTTTCAAAGAGTATTTATGGGAGCGTAGGATAGAGGAAGATCCTCATTGCCCAATGTGTACCACAGAGTTAGAAAACGCAGAACACGTCATGTTCTACTGCCCCCGTTTCCACGAAGAAAGACTCACCTTGTATGGAGTCTTTGGGGAGGAGCCTACCACGAGAAATTTAGTTTCACATATGTGCAGCAGGAAAGAATGCTGGACTGCAGTGAGCAAAATGGCATTTATAGTAATGACACGCCTGATGGATGCTGAGAGGGAGCGCAGAGAAATACGCATGCGAAGCAGTGGCGATTAAATGGACACTCAGAGCAAATAGCGGGAACCTGGACGCAGGGACAACAGTAGGCTCTTAAAAAATTAGAAATATGGAACGCCACCCTGAAGTAATGCGAAAGTGGTGCCGGGGTGGGCGACGGTTCCAGAACGGGGCTGTTTTTTAGTCTACGGACACACGGTTGCTGCGACGGCAGCAATTATGGTGCATTAGGCATTTTTCAGCCTCCCCGCAAAAAAAAAAAAGTGCAATAAGCGTAATATTGGCAAGCGTGTGAGTAGTTGGTGAGTACTTGAGGCGTTGCAATTTCAACGCAATCATGCAGCGGTAAGCTTAAATTGTTTTAACTGACATGAATTTTGGAAAAAAAATATTAAAAAAAAATGTTTGCAGCGGCTTTGCCGGTACTTCTAGGAATTTCGCATAAATGCAACGCTCTCTCAGCAAATTCTTCACCACCACTGCCCACTGCGACGAAGCAGCCAGCTGGCTTTTGTTGTTGCCACTTGCTGGGGCATGCTGTTTAGTTGCAACAATGTCGCATTTTTAATCGTTGTATGCAAATATACATATACATACTTATGTATAAGTATATATGTGCCTTTGTGTATGTGTAAGCAGTTAGGCTATTGTTTGTTAGCTATAACTTTTGCTCTTCTTGGTTTCTTGGCCTTTTGACTTGTTTTTTTTTTTTTTTTTTTTTTTTTTTTGTTGGAAAATTGTGTGGCATACCGCAATTTACAGCTATTCACGCAAATTTTCTTCTTTTCACGACTTTTTACTTTCTGTTGTTGTAGTTTTATGCTGAATTTACAGCGTGTGGGCGCTTATTTTGCATATTATTTTTAAAAATAATTGAAAACTGCACTCAACATAAAAAAAAATATGATTTTCCAATTTTCAGGCAAACAAATAGAACTAAATATTTGTCTGCGTGCTAATCTTTTTTTGTTGATTTGTTTCAAAAATATTATGGCAATTTTGTATGCATAATTTAGCAAATTTTATTAGCTGTTGCTCTCACACAATAAATGTAATGGAAAGCATTTTGGTTATAGCTAATTCATTTGCGCAAATAAAATTTATCTTTGCTTTCCATTATCTCGGAAATTTTGCTACAATGTAGGATCCTTGCAAATTTTGTATAATTTGGGTATATGAATGGTAATGACTTATGACTGATGCATTTCAAGTTTTTTTAAGATTTTTTGTTGTTGTTGTAGTAATATATATCCCTCACCACCCACCAGATTTATTCCGAAATTGCTAGCAGAAACATGGACTTGCGACACACCTTTTCGTGACTATTATTTACTCTCTTACCTTTGCTTTTCTTTCCTTTTTGTTTAAAAAAAAACTTGTTTAAATTTTTTAATAACAAATTTTTGATCATGATGGCACTGATCAAGTTCTGTTGAACGTGCTAAAAATATTCCCCACAATATATATTGTAGTAAGTAGTATGAGTAGATCACTCATCGCCCACCAGATTTATTCCGAAATCGCTCTCAGAAACATGGACTTGCGACGCACCAAACCAAGTAATATTTTGATTTCAAGAATACTATAGTTGACGCCGTGGTTAAAATTTAACGACTGTATTAGTCACTTCCTATGAAACATACAACAGCAAACACTATAAAGTAAGGATTATGATTCCTTGATGCTACATCTTTTACGGCTCTGTTTTCGGTTTCAGCAGCCTGCGTTAAATCTATAGATTTAATGCTATACTTAATTTGGCTTTATTTTGTTTCGATTTCAACCACAGTTCGCAATATGGTCATGGCTTCAGTTTTGGTTCAGTTTTCAAAGTTTCACCCTTCTTTTCATTCATTTTTCAAACATTTTTTGCCCTTTTCGTGACTTTTCTCTCTCTTTCTTTGCTTTTCTTTCCGTATTTTTGTAAAAGAAGCTTTACGTTAATTTGAGGGAAAATTTTGTCTCAATTTTTTCAATCACGAATTTTTGATCATGATGTCACTGATCAAGTTCGGTTGAACGTGCCTAAAAATGTTCCCCACAATTTGATTCTAAAACGTATAGAATATATATGTATACCTCATTGTGTATAGAAGTAGTAGCAACAAAAATGCAATAGATATGGAGATACAAATTATAAAGCGTTCAGCTAGGCATTCATATAGCTGAGTTGATAGAGAGCACCAGTATGAATGTTGGAGATTTCGAGTTCAAAAACTCAGCTCCCGAGTTGACGAAGAAGTGAAATTCAGAAACATGTGCTATGACCATCGACGTGTGCAAATTTTGTAAATTTTCCAAATCCCGCAATCCCAAAGGCCAAGGCACTAAAACATATAATGCGGTATTTCTCGGGTATAGACAAAGGCCGTTAGATTATTGGCGACATTGATAAGAACAAATCGGAAAGCATTAAACAGCAATGCAAATGGATCTGAGTAGTGATTTCGCTCAGGGTCGGGCAAGGTATTTGGTGCTTTAGACAGAGAATTAAGTATCTATGATTTAATACCTTCCGATTTAAGGAGTTAATTGCCTTCGTCGCGCCTCAATCCATGGATATCAGTAATATCTTGAAATAACTAAATACATTTTCCGTCGGATAGTCATTCCCTGCAGATTTATTATGTCTCTTGTATTTTTTAAAATTTTTTCAAACTGTCAAAAAATATCACGAAAAAAGCAACTCATGAAAAAACTTTCCTTCTGCACAGGAAAATCTTACTTAAGTCATTTGGCCAAGCGTGCAAAGTCAATGTTTTCATTACAGCAGAAACAGCGCCAACAACAAAAACATTATACCATGGACAAACCTGTTTAATATGCCATACATATTACACACATACAAATTTGTAATATAGGGAACACCTCCCAGGTAGCAACCGCAAAAACGCCCGCAACAGTAGCAACAACATTGACTATTTGCACATACCTATACATAAGTGCAACATATAGCAACATATATGTGAATGCATATGTGTACGTTCTATTATATTAAGTGCATAAGGGTAAGCATGCTTTGTTTTGCTACAAAAATGCACTGCTAGCAAATCCAATGGCATTAATCAAGTTCCGTTGAGCGTGCCTAAAAATATTCCAAACATTTTGTATTAAAAAATAGAGTATATATAAACCAAATTGTGTATCAAAGGAATATCAACAAAAAGGCAATGCTTGATACAAATTACAAAGCGTGCAGTGGGGCATTTACATATATGAATGATTGGATAGAGCCACTTGCCTTTACACTAGTATGAAGTATGAATGTTGGAGATTTCGAGTTCAAAACTGAGCTCACGAAAAGCTAGCTGATAAAGAAGTGAAATTCAGAAATATGTCCTAGTAGCCACCAACGTGTGCAAATTCTGTAATTTTTCTTTAATATCAATAACAAAAAAATTGTATTAAGCAATATTTTCTTTTCTCGCTAATTTACACCTATAAATAAAATTGATATAATAGTGAACAGCGGAAATATTGTTTGTAATGCACTGCTAGAAAATCCTATGTAACTAATCAAGCTTCGTTGAACGAGCCTAAAATTCTACCACACAATTCGGATTAAAATTTTAAAGTATACAAGGTTTGATTCAAGCTCAAGGCCAGAACAATAATTTTTTTCTAATAATTATTATTGTTTTTTTTTTTTAATTTTTCTATAATTGAAAAATTGTATTTTGTTTTTGGAATAGTAAGTAGAAAAATTTTCAGACAACCTGCCATAGCTGTGCAGATAGATCCATTTCGAAGGGGTTCTAAGCCTTCATCATCAGTACGCTTTAGGCATGCTGCGCTAACCATTTAGCTATACAGCGGTGGTTTGATAACAATTGATTTTAAAATATATATATACACTGACGAACATTTCTGAGAAATGAAATGCTAACAAAACAGTTTCTGTTGAATACCCAGAAACCTGGGCATCCCAACAGACATTTGATTGATGAGGCTACACCGCCTAGGGGCTTAAGGGGTCATCTCCGTAAACATTATGGGGAAATACGGCACCTAAGAACACAGCCGTATGAAGCCAAAAAGCACAAGCATATCCTCAGTGATATCCACAGGCAGACGTTGGACCTCTATGCCGGGAATTGCCCGTCGAAACCAGTACTTAAAGAAAAATACCCAGAACTAACAGAGGAGGAACGCACTCTCCCTAGGGAAACGCACGTTACTCTAGCTCAACTTCGATCTGGGTACTGTAACATGTTAAACTCTTACCTATCCAGAATCAACCCCGACATACAATTCTCCTTGCAATGTATCCCCACATGACAGCAACCATCTCTACAATTGTATTGTGGAACCAACGCCTCAAACACCCCTCTCATTATGGTCCACCCTTGGTGAAAGAGCAAGTTTCCTTGGACTCCCGTTAGATGACATTGATGACAATTTGTTTGCACTGGTACAACAACAGCAACAACAACATTTCTGGGAAGGTCCCTTCTTGTAAAACAAAGTTTAAAATAAGCGCAGCCCTAATGCCAAAACATACATACATTACTTATGGCCCGCTACCATTTCTATTTCTAACGTCGTTTATATCTCCTGCCATTTGCCTTGCTACAATTTCACATTTTTTTTAACTAAGGTATTCATATTTTAACTGCCATTTTCGTTATTGTTGTTATTGCTGCACTTTTTCTTAAGTTTCATGACTGTTTTTTTTTTTTGTTCTTCTGCAAATCACTTTGATTTCTCTAAGTCTCTAACCAGTCTCTTAACAGTTTTTTTTGTTGCTGCTGTTTGCCAACTGTTGTTGTGTCTGTTACCTGGTGGCTGTTTCGTTCCATTGCTTGAATGCGTTAATGACGGTATTGGCTGATCGGAAGGCATTAAGCCATGCTGGTGTCGTCTATGCTTCCCTATATGCATACATATTTAGGTAACTTGGCAGATACTTACTTGGACATATGTATGTATATAAAAATGTGATGCCTCACTAACTATACAACTTCGTGGTTTTGACGCGCCTATTGGCGTTTGTGGCGGTGACGACCGTTACGCTCTTTTCTTCTTTTCATAGTTATTGGCGTTAGTTTTTTGTGTGGAGTGGTTCCATACAAATGGTTGATGATAAATTGACTCGTCATTATTATTGTAATAAAATAGTGCATGTCTACATAGAAAAAACAGCGACTCGTTGCACTTTGTTCTATTGAAATGGGTGCTATGCATTTGTGGAATAAATTTATTATCAACCTGAGAACTATATGGTTTCAAATGTTGAATAATGACTGGAGAATGATGGTGGATATCAACTGAAGAGCTATAAATTTCACAAAATTTCTCAAACGGTGGAGAATATTTAGAGTATCAACGTGAGAGCTCCAGATTGCACAAAACGTCTCATAGATTGGATAATGTTTAGAGTATTATCTTGGAAATGAACTTGAGAGCTACAAGTTTCACAAAGTTGGTTTTAAACTTGGGATATATGAATTTAACACAACTTCTCAAAGGTTGGAGAATCATATTGGATATGAGCTTGGGAACTAAAAATTTAACAAAATTTCTCAAAGGTTGGATAATGAATTTGCTTTTTAAGGTTAAACTATTAATAAATTTTAGCTGCAGATATATTTTGTTTTTATTTTTATTTTTTTAATTATTAACAATTGGAGTGCGCACAAAAAGAGAAAACTTAAAAATGGAGCGCTAAAAGTTTAATTTGTAGTACACAAAAACAATTAAATCCTACTTTATCATTTTTTAACCCATAAAAGCTGACAAAAAGTGATTAATAAAAATTATTTTTACTATTATGTTAACATTTTTCACTTAGTAAGTCAATAGTTGTTAGTTAAGTACCTACATTAGGGCGTCTCGCCCCGAAAATGTGTTGTGTGCTTTCAGCGCAATAACAATGATGGTAGGTTTTAGGTGACAATAATTTGCAAAATCTTCTAGATCTAGGCCAAATATTTATGTGTATAAAACAAAAAAAAAACTATTGGTTCATTCTATCAGTATTTCGATTTTGAGTTATTGTCGGGAATATATGACGCCCGAAAATTCGAACGAAAAAATCGGCAGAAAATTCACAATTCGCTCACAAATTTTTCTAAAAATTGCGCGGAAATTTACATAAAATTTGCTGAAAATCTCTTATCGAAATTCGTCAACAATTTTTGCTTTTGGGAAAAGGTGTACAACAACAAAGTTATAGGTTTGGCTGACAGTTCAACGAACGTAGAAGTGCGAGTTCAAATAGCACTAGCGGACGAAGAAACTAAGAACAGATTTACAAGGTATAATAGATACAGCAAAAATCGCATGCAAATTAAGGCAGCTAACCCGCAATATCCAATGAGTTCGTCTTAAAAAGACAGTGCATTAGCCAATGAACGCAACAATATTCACCAAATTCATATGCGAAATTCTCCAGCGAAAACTCATTCACCAAAACATTTGCGTTAAATTCAACACAAAATTTTTCCGCGTCAAAAACTTGTCTTGAATCAAGTAGAAATATTGGGGGTTTAAATTTCACTGAAATTCGTTCAAATTGCTCAATTTGGAAAATACCGAAAATGCCATTCTCATACAGCAGCAGGTTTTATGTAAACTCTCGAGGTACATTTCACTCATTTTACTTAAAACAGCCTACATTAAACTTCATAGTAGATGCAAGTATTAATTATTGAACGATCTTGCCTCTAGATTCGGTGATTATCGTCAGAAATCCGAAGTCCGGTGTAGCCACCCTTAAACACATAGTATCGGAGGGGAAAACCGGAGGGCTGGCAGACCTACATATTTGGGAAAAACTGCAGAACAATTTTCGCCGAAAGAGGTTTATCTGTGACAATCCCTTTTAAGGATGAGTTACACAGCCATACAAATACAAAATGTTTTCCAAGTACGTATTTCTTATTTTATATCTAAGTCTTTTCAATCTACATGGGATTTTGCCTCACCGGTTTCGCTGAAATGAAGGCAGTTTTTTGTACCCTTCCATAAAGATTTCTGTGATTTTTTCACGCTTATTCCTCCAGCCCATCGGGAAATTTGAATCTTAGAAAAAATCGGGACCTATTTTGGATAATTGTTTTTTTTTTTTAATAATTTGATGAAAATTAAAAAGTTGTTCAGCTTAGGTCATTGCATTCGAATTTATTGTTTTTTGTTTTTAAATAAATTTTCCTAAAAGATTATACAATTTGAGCACCCAAATTTAAATAACTTCTCTAGTAAGTTCCTACATACTAGAGGTTTACGCCGATCACTTTATCGGCGGCGGCGTGAGAGGCGCGCCGGCGTACGCCGGTGTTCTTACTTTAAAAACCTTGATTTTTCTATTTAAAAAAATTATATTTAGAAAGGGTTTTGTCATTTCGGAAAGATCCGGGGTTTTTGCCTCAAAATCTCGCAGATCGTTCAAACATTTTCAGGAGTAGCTCCTTGCGGAGGGATTGTCCCTTACTCCAGAGAGGCTTCGAACCTAACCCACTCCGGTCTTTGGAATTGGTACTGCTGCGTCTGCTGAAAAGAAATAGACATACATAAAATGGTCACACTTTTGTCTGCATATCTCTTGCAAAGCGTAGTTCCACCAGGGGTTAAATCCTAATAATCGTCGCGAACACAAATTCTTTAAATTATTTTTGGCTCCTTCGCGGTCACGCACAAAGGCGACTTACGGTTGCTATTAATGGTCTATTAATACTCATGACACTCGTGGCGCAGGGCGTCTCTAGTTTTTTCGGCTGCATCTACATAATTAAAATTTTACAAGGACCCTGGATAAAATTTTTAAAATGTAGACCAAAGTTTGCAAACGTTTGTGTTCACATCATTGATTTCAATAGTCTTCGTTAAATCAAAACGATAATTTAGAATGAAAGTCGACCGATTTTAAGTTGAAAGATGTTAAGCAACTGCTGTTTTCCGGCCTTATGATATAAGAGCTCATTATGGATTACCGCGTAACTTCAGTTTTCAGACTAGTTCGACTGTCCACTGCATTAGGGTAGTAGCACACACGGTCGGTTCGATTGTCTTGGGAAAGCTCTTGCTTCACCACTTTGAGTGTTCTTGCGAAGGATAAAGCCTCACCGGGTAAATATATGTGCCTACATATTAACATTTGGAAAAGGAGCCGTAACGCGTAGGTTGTATTTAAACTTGGTTGATAGGCTATAATCAATATGATTCACTCCAAGGGCACTAGTTTTGGATCGGGCTGCCAAATTTAGGAAATGTTAAACTGTGAGACTTGGGTATTGAATGATGAAGTGTGAAAATCAAAATTTTAATTTCAGACGCTATTGTATAGTTTCGCAAATAAACAACAGATGTTTGAATGTAAGCCCAAGTGATTTTTCAGACCCTTCTCATACGAGGATATATGTTCCTCAACTTAAGATGAGGTAAGAATCATTTCAAAGGAGTGTTTATGCCCCTAGAACCTACTAAAGGATTTTGCATCTCTGCTTTCGCTTATTCTTTCAGTCAAGCGAAATATACATACATAAATATTCATACAACAGTGGCTGTATGTCGGTATTCCATTGCACTGTCATACAGACATATATACATACATACGCACCAGCAGGTCCAGCAGTAGCCGATCGCCTGCTCTAATCAAACATCGTACAATGCTGTTGTGATAAACAAAAACTTTGATTAAATACTCTTTCGTCATGACGAAACTTCGGCATAACCGAAGCAGAATCGTTCGTTCAATAAACTTGAACAGGTCATTGCAGGACAGTTTTTAAGAAGATTTTCCCGTGTTGAGTGAGTGGTAAAGTGAAAGTGCTTGAAAAAAATTGTAAAAGTAATATTTAAAGTGTTTTATTTAGAATTGGTTTACGAATTAACAAAGATATCAAAACAAAAAAATGCTTCAATTAAATTTTACATTGCTGTGGATATAAAAAGAAAAATCAAAATATGATGTATGGTGAGTTGAGTATAGTTATTTATAAATAAATTTGAATAATTTTTTTGAAATTTCGATTATAAATAAAAAATGTTACCGCAATATGTAAAATAAAATAACAAAAAGAGAAGCAGATTGTGTATCCGCTAAATTTAACTTGCTTAGGTGATATCATAGCCAACAATGTCCCGTATAGTAAACCGTGTCAGTACGTAGACCCTCTCTGCCTTGACCCTCTCTCGTTGCCAGGTGTATAAACACTTCGGTCTATCTTTGCTCGGTAAAAGTCTAGTTGAGGTGTCGACTGCTAACACGCTACCAAAAATATCGAGGCAGGTCTCAAACGACGCGTCTTGGCTTCGACAACAATAACCCGAAAGCGAAAAATTTGTATTTCTGTCCGGAGATATTTGCATTTGAAGTTGGTGATTTTCATGTGGTTGTTGTAATGTTGTCGTACCCACAAAAAAAAACCGTGAGCATAAGTGTCTTTTTTATAAGCGCGGCCGAAGGCCGCCGATGTATAAAGGTGTTCTGCGCAAAAATACTATGGAGTCCACCCTCCGTTTCGTTTGGACACGCGGGTCATTTTGCGAATTTTCGTTAATATCTTTTGAACGAATTAAAATATTTATTTTCCACATTTGGGTTATTAATACTGATGTCAAGACGCGTCGTTTTACACCCCTGTCGATATTTTTCGTAGCGTATCAGCAGTCGACCCCTCAAATAGACTTTTATCCTTTGCTCTGTGCATTCAAACCAGTGTTTTCTGAACTGTTGAGTTATTTATGCTTTACCTAGTGTGTACCTTTGTCCACAGTCCACAGAAGGTATACTTATGTAGTATAGAATGTTGCTTTGGCACCTTGCTAGGATAGGTAGTCTGCCTGTTTATTGCCTTCATGTCACTTAGGACTCCAATGCATTCATCTTAGAAGTAGTTGTGTAAGACTGCATTTAAAGGCATGAAAAGCTGCCTGGCTGTCTGATATAATGAAGATATTTTCCGAGGATAAGCCTATCCGTAGACATACTCTACAGCAAACATCTATTGCATGGATATCTGGCATAAAAGTGGTGAGATAGCATTCTCTACTATTTCATCTCCCTTTTTTCCGTCGAGTTTTGATCCATCCGGTGACCAGGCCTCCGACTTAGGGCCATATATATTCCCTGTTTCCCAGAGAGTTCTGTTAACAAAATTTTGTGAGATTCAGAACTATAGAATGTAGCCTTTCCCATGGTTTTTACTTCAAATGTCATGTCATGCTTGCGTTCTTCAGCTCAGAGATATTTTGAAGTTTTGGTGCAGCAAGTGCTGCTTCTTTCTCTTTTATAATATTGAGATTATCCCACTAAAACACTAAGGGCATCAAGAGAACGCACCCGGCGCAGCAATGGTTGAAATGTTTACATATATAAAAGAGGAAGGACTCAAACTACTCAAACTGTCATATCATAAATGTTTCCCTCGACCTTGATGCTGGGATACCAATTATAACCTATCTCGTCCTAACCTTACCTAAGCTAACCATGTTTTTCTGCTCAAAAATGTTCTCGCAATACCATCCCATTGTTCTTGGCACCAAGCCCAATAAATTTACCGTAAATTTCAAAGCAGTCAGCACTGTCAACAATCGATTATGTCAGAGTGGCCCAGCCAGGTTGTCGCCTTCTCACATTAGCTCACCACTAAACGGTTGTTTAGTGGCTACCTAGAGGATACTTGGCCGCATATGGCTTGATATACAAATTGTCAGCGTATTCCCATTAGCGTAACAATTTGCTTACAATTTATAAACAATACTCGTTAGCGAATTCTCATTTAAACAAAAATTTGTCTTCGCTAACAAATTTGCATTATACTAAAATCTTTTTTTCAAAATTCGCCAACGAAATTAGTAGTGAACTTACATGCACCAAAATTTTTTCTAAAATACGCCTGTAATTTCGGAGCAACGATTTTTTTTCGCGTTTAAAGAATGTGACACTCTAATGTGCATACTTTTCTTATACATTCTCTAATTACCGCTTAATATATTTTCTAGCAAATGCTGTTTAACTGATGCTTTAACATTTATGTGTGTGTGTGTGTATTCCTTTAATATCTACACGCTCAAAGTTCAGTTAGACTCAAAAGTGATAAAATATTACCAAACAATTGGTCATTTGCCTATAACTTAATAATAGCTAATGGCCATTTTATTTGATTGTTGCTATGAGGTATACATTTACTATGTATGGGTATGAATGTGTGTGTGTGAGTGTAACTCAAACTTAGTCACAAAAACGATAGTTCTGTTTTTCATTTTTCATATCAATGCCATAAGTCAAAGCTGTAAAATTGTTAAAAAAACTTGCTGCATTTTACCGATGCAAGTCAAACACACACACACACACACATATATGCACACAGAGAAACAAGCATTTAGCTTGAGTTATAATTTACGTATGTACGTCTGTACGTAGCGTAAATCGCTTTGATTTCACTAAATTAGTGCTGCAAACGCCGCCATCCCCACTCAGTAAACTTGCCTTGTTGTTGTACTTTTGTTGTTGCTGTTATTTTTTTTTTCTTTCTGTCGGTAATTTGTGCATCTCAATATAACAGTCGATATCTTATGAGTTTATAATTTTAGGTTGTCTCAGTGTCAGTTAAATGAACAAAAACATAAAAAATAAAAAAAAACAGAAGGCAAAGAATGTTTAATTGTGGCTCAAAGGAGTTATACAAAAAATTTCCTGCCCGCTAGCCTGGTTTTGCTGCCTGGCAGAGTGAATGGCAGCTTTGCCTGCTGATCGACTACTTAGCTGACTGATCGCCTTGCGCGCTGCCTCCTCAGTCTTCATGGCCGGCACACCCTGCCTACAATGTAACATTCTAAAGCAGTGGTGCACAACGCTGGTGGAGCTTCAAACACAAACGCAAATTTTTGTGTACTAGTATGTGTCTACATCAGTGGCCGGCGCGCCATAGCTCAATTGAGCCAGACTTGCTTCACACATATCCTTTCACTCCATCACCAGTGGTTAGCGAGCAGTGTTGCCATTTGGGCGCTTTTGGAGCCCGATCTAGCCCTTCTCTTTTGCGTTTAGCTCCAAAAATTCCGGTTTATCTACTAGCTCTTTTTTGGCCCTCTTTAAAATGTTTGTCGATTTTTGGCTCCAAATCTATTTCGGCAATACGTATTGTGAAATTTGTAATGTGTTTTATGTGTGTCGAAGTTTCATTTTATTTGTTTCGTTATGTATGATGTGGCAACTCGGTACTCAACTGATAACAAAAAATTTAATCGATAAACTGTGCCATGAGGTTCTACATTTACTTTCCAGCATGTGCAACAGCATAGTGTCACCTTCCAAGAGTTTCGACCCTTACCCTTTAACTTCAGATTATAATAAATTTTTTGTCTCCCGAACCTTATTTTCATTATACCTTTGAAGAATATATACGAATTAAAAAAGAAGATAAATCTATAGAAGTATGCAATGAAAGAATACGTATCTTTATGTCGCGACTTCATAATTAAATTAATAAAGTAATTAAGGCAACGCTTACCGCACAATATAGAAACGCTTAGCAAAATAGATTTCTTTTCGGTTGAAAACACATTGAGAATTGTAAATGCTCAATGGTTTTCATATTTCAGAAATGAAAAAAAAAAACAAGCATAGCTCTGATGACATAGCGAGATTACAAATGCTGTGGAAAAATATCTATCTCCAAAATTGGAAAAATGTGACTTCAACATTAAGTTTTTTGTTTGATGTTAAAGAGTATAACAGTATAATTCCAAAAGCTTGTCAATTTTGTGCTTACATATCTTGTGCTTCCACTAAGTAATGCTGAAGTTGAAAGAACATTTTCAAACATGAGTTTGCTTAAAAGCAAACACAAACACAAAATGAATTTATTCATGTTGAATTCGCTTCTGACAATAAGAAGTGGTCTTAAACGGCAGAATAAATGCTGTCATGTATTTGAAATAAACAACGATCTCTTAAAATTAAAGAACACGAAATTATTTATGAGTGTAGCAATAATAATAATTCATCTTCTGAGGACGAAATCATTGATTTTGAAGTCTAAGGCCATTCACATACATCTCGTCCCAACATAAACTTGAATATCGCACACGTGTATTTTAATGTTGATTCGTACACCCTAGGACGTTAAAAATTTAATAAAAATCGGAAAAAGTTTAAATTAATTTTAATCGGCATATTTTTGGCGAACCTATAGCCGTGCCGTCATCGTAGCAGTGTGAATAATCACTTTTTAACGATACCTCACCGCCAAATGGCAAAACCAAAGTTGAAAATAAAACGTATTTTTGTATTTTTGTTATTATTTTGTATCTTATATTTTTAGTTTGATGTACCTTTTTTATAACTTTGTTTATGTTTGGTTTGAAATAAATGTGAAAACTTACATTGAAAATATATCTATAAATCATCATTATTGGCAGATAAGTTTTTGCAGAAAAATTTGTTTTTCGCTTAATTTTAGCTACGCTGTGCGCATGCGCAAATTCGCATCCTTTCAATGACGAACTGCAACTCATTTAGTTAGGTGAACAAAATCAGGGGAGTAAAGATAAAAAAAAACAATGAAATTATAGGCGATCCAAGAATAACCAGTGAAAAATATATATTAAATAAAAAATATATAAAAAAATAAATAAGAAAAAAAAAAATAAATAAATAAAGCAAAATAAAATAAAATAATATAAAATAAAATAAAACAAAACAAACAGGTTTTGTATTTTCTTGAAGAAATTTAGCTCTTTCTACCCCTTTTTTTCTAGATTCTGACCCCAAAGAAATTGTTTTTCTGGTAACACTGTTAGGGAAACAGCAACGAATAAACACTGCGCACGGCTGTCGCAAAAATGTTAAGGTTCCCTGTGAGAAATATTATGATTGGGAAACGCAACTGCTATGATGTCCTTTCCATATGTAGCTCATCTTCCAAACAAGGTTAGGTTTGGGTTTTTACATTTTTGGGTATGTTATATTAAATAAATTTCCAATACAATAAGCGTTTTATATTTCCCCGGTTGTGGCAAAGGTATTAGTTTCGGAAATATGATTTTTTAAGCAAGTGATCGCCTCTATTTTTGCGTTATTTGAAATACTTGAGAATATTTCAAGCTATTTCTGAATTAAAAGTGAAATATTCCAAAATGTTTGCTATAAATGCATCCTCTGCATGTTGTCATTTTATCTTTAATTTCCTACTGGGGTGTTCATGCTCTCGCTCTCACTAATACACCTACATTTTAATTTTTGCCGACCACTGGTATACATGGAGAATGTTTGTGTGAAGAATTCACTGCATGCTTTACTGAATCTCTGTCGCTGCGCTCACACGACATGTATGTGAACGATTAATAGTTTCCCGAAGCTCTAAGAAGTTGTCTAGTGCACCACTGCTCTATACACATTTGCTTGCCTCCTGTTTGCATCATGCGCTCCCGATACTAGATATTTAAAACAGCTATAGCTCATCAATCGTATTTCCTACAAATTTTTCATATTTCGTGCGTTAAACAAGAAAAGCAACAACAAAAATTACACACAAAAACAATACATGCAACTGCTCAACCATTCCTCTGCTCCTTATTTACTCAGTTTTTATTATTTTTTTGTTTCTTTCAATAGTTTGTTGTTCTTCTTTTGCTTATGAACGGAAAAATTCACCTTTTTGATTGTGAAAAGGACAAATCACTCTGCGTGTGTAGGATATTGAATAAAATATCATTTTGTACACACCCCCTTTTTGGTCATGGTCACGCAACCTGATTTGTTGTTTGTTGTTCTTGCATTGCTTTTTCGCGTGCGCCATCAATATAAGCCGGTCGATCAGCAGCAGTGAGGATGGCGACAGCGGCGGCGCTGTTAGCAAAGGCGAATCACCTGGCAGGCTGGCTTCCTTCACTTGTTCACTCGTTTGGGTGTGTGTAAGAATTTTGTGTTGCAGCGCTGTTTTCCATGTTTCTGTTTTTTGTCCTATTTTGCTTGTGTTATTTGTTTTATAGCCTCCACTGATGATGATGATCTTTCTGCCCAGCAAATGAATGACCAGAGTTTATAGCTTCACATCAAAAAGAAATAATATCTCTTATGCATTGCGCATTAACCAAAGCAAGAAACGACTAAGTGATCGATAAAAATGTGCGAACTCAAAAAAAATTGGTAAAAACAAAAAATTAAAGCCATTTAATCCTGACAAAATCGCTCGAAGGTTATCAGCGGCAGCTTAGCTGCAAGATTTTTTTTTTTATTATTTTCCTTTTTGTTAAAAGCGTTAAAAGGGTTTCTTAATCATTCTGATTGATACATTTGTACGTTTTGGATTTTGCTGATATTTTTCCTTTTAACAACGACCAGAACATTAAAAAGAAATCATCATTATTGGCAGATACGTTTTTGCAGACAAATTTGTTTTTCGCTTAATTTTAGCTACGCTGTGCGCATGCGCAAATTCGCATCCTTTCAATGACGAACTGCAACTCATTTAGTTAGGTGAACAAAATCAGGAGAGTAAAGATAAAAAAAAAAAAAAACAATGAAATAATAGGTGATCCAAGAATAACCAGTGAAAAATATATATTAAATAAAAAATATATAAAAAAATAAATAAGGAAAAAAAATAAATAAATGAAATAAAATAAAATAATTTAAAATAAAACAAAACAAAATAAAATGGAGTACAATAAAGTTAAATAATATAAAACAAAAAAAAACTAAATAAATAAAATAAAATACAATCAGCAAAAAATGCAATGAAATAAAATAAGATAAAATAAAATAAACGTACATAAAATAAAGTAAAATAAAACAAAATGGATTAAAAAATTAAATCAAATACAACTAATTAAAACAAAATTGAATATATTTTATTTAATAATTTGGGAAAAATTTAAACAACGTGACATCAGGACGGACAAAGCGACAGCTGTTTCCAGGCATGCTTAACGAACGAAACGATATCATTTCGTTACGATAATCAACGTTAATAAACGAAACGAAGTCATTTCGTTTCGTTTATTAACGTTAAGAACGCCAAATTAAATTAACGTTGACGATCTTAACGTTAATAAACGAAACGAAGTGACTTCGTTTCGTTTATTAGCGTTGATTATCGTAACGAAATGATATCGTTTCGTTCGTTAAGCATGCCTGGCTGTTTCGATTACACCTTGTAAATCTCTTCAAAGCCTTTTCTCCCGGGAGTGGGAGTCGAACCCGCACTCCTACGATAGTTGAAATGGTTACAAACGCATTCAGCTACGTCATGCCTTAGTTGTTGTAAATTTTTTCCCAATTGCCTTCTTTTGCATATTTTAATCTTTTACACATTGCATACTTCGTATGCAATTATGTGTTAAAGCTATGCTTGTTGGTACAGCGGTTTTCAAAGAAACTTTGGTATTGTTGCTGGTTTTGTTCTATTTATAGAACTACAACGAATTAACCAATGTCTGTTTGTATGATTTAATCGAGGATTGTCCGTATTGCTTTGTTGTTTTTTTTTCTAGTTTAATTAAGATCGCGGGTTCGAATCGAGCTCAAGGCCTAATATAATTATTTTATCATTATTATTTTTATGATAAATTTTTCCTTAATTGAAAAAATTATTAAATTAGAATAGAAGAAGATTAGAACAGAAGAAAAAATTGTTTCATTCTTTCATTCTAATTTAATAATTTTTCAATTAAGAAAAAATTTATCATAAAAATAATAATGATAAAATAATTATGTTAGGCCTTGAGCTCGATTAGAACCCGTGATCTTACAAATCAGTAGGCCGATATAACAACAAAAGTTGACAAAAAAATTAAATTAAATAAACAAAATAAAATACAATCAGCAAAAAGTTGCAATAAAATAAAATAAGATAAAATAAAATAAAATAAAGTAAAATAAAACGAAATGGATTTAAAAATAAAATCAAATACAACTACTTAAAACAAAATTTAATAAAATTTACTTAAAGTAAATTAAACTGCATAAAAAAGTAAGTAAAATAAACATAAAAAGTAACATAAAATAAAAAAAAAATGAAGTAACATAAAAAATTAAGTCGAAAAAATGACAATAAGGTAGAGCAAAATTAAATTAAATTCAAAAAAATAGACTTAATAAAATAAAGTAAAAAAAAAGTAAGATAAAATAAAATTTAAAAAAATTAAATACAACTAAATTAAATTTAAAAAATAAAATAAAAATGAAACAAAAAAAATAAAGTAAAACAAAATAATATAAATAAAATAGTATACAGTAAAAACAAATAAAATTAAATCAAATTAAATAAAACTAAATAAAATAAAAACACAAAGTTAATAAAAGTCATAATATACCTGTTAAGACAGTTACAGTTTCTTTTTTGAAGAGCGCTGATGAGTATGAGTGTCTCGGTGTACATACTGACCGTAAGAACAGTAACATAAATAAATTTAAATAAATAAATAAAAACAACGAGATATCAATATATATAGTGCAATGCGTTGAGTAATGCATCATGCCCAACTGTGCAGCAATGTCTCCACATGCTCATGTTTTTGACAGCCCCGCGCTGACCACCGGAAAAATGCACATCCACATAAAATAAAAAAAATAAAAAATACATTCAACAGCCAAAGAAAAAAAAAGCGCATTATTATTAATAACAATATCCACAATAACAAAACTGAAATGAATTTCAGCTGAATCAGTCATCGAAGCCATCGAAATTGATCCCACTCAGCGCGCAGATCATGAACTCGACATACTTCGCCTCAACTGACTTTGGCATTTTTAATATGTTTTATTATCACACTTCCATACAAACGTATGTATGTATAAACATTGTATATTATTAGTACGTTATAACTTTTCGAAAATTAATTCACGAAACGGATGTGCATGGGTGGTGGTGGTGGCCAAATGTAGCTCAGACAAAAAAAACTAAAATTTGCTGCGCACCAAAATGGGAGACGCCAAGTGCAGTGTACAGACTGTGGACAGCAAATACTTGATTAAATATTTGAAATTGTATAATGCGCTGATATTGTTATACAATATACATATTTGTACATATTTTGTTCATTTTCATTGATGCGGGAAGCGGTTATTAATAGCAACGATTTTTTTTTTTGATGACGAGGATGTTGATTTGATGCTGTGAACGCGCCCACACAAAATAGCAGAAACAAAAACAAAAATAAGCCATAACAGTAGCATCAAACCTTAAATGCACTAATAATAATAAAAACAAAAACAAACAAACGCGTCAATATCAAAGTATCTATTTTCTCAAGAACTAAGTGGTTGTCAATTCTTTATATAAAATGCATGACAGCTGTCAAACAAGTGTATGAAAAATGTAATCGTGTATGTACATACATATATACATGCTATATTCATATTTACAACATAAAAATATATTCACTGCAATAACATTTGAAAGCATATTAATGTCATCAGCTAGCAATTGAAAATTCATATGGGGTAAATGGGGCAAAAAAGCTTTATTATTAGTAGTGTTGTTGTTGGTGTAGTTAGATCGCAGCACGATCACATTAGGCCATCATAATGATGACTATATAAATTTTTATGGTTTTTAATTTCCGTGCTGACAAATTAATTTAATAATATAATGTCGAGAACGCATTTATAAATAATAAAAAATAGCAACAACAACAAAGTAAATTAAAAAATTCAAACAAGCTATACAGTAGCAACATTTAATATCAAATAATCAAACAATCGAACACTCGTTTGCTTTGGCGCGCCACTTGCTATTCGCATGTGGGTGACTGGCATTGCACTATGGGCCAAGCAACTAGATGTAGGGGCGAGAAGTGAATTATAGAGATTGGCGGAACAAAGTACGAAAGGCATTGACAACAAGGAAGTACAAATATTTTTTATTCGCAATTTTTTTATTTTTTTTTCACTTTTGTTTTTTTTTTGTTGTTTTGAAAATACAAAAAAATCCAAATTTTGCAAATAATAAAATATTTAAACTTAAAAAAAAATTTTTTTTGTACTTTTGTTTTAATTTTTTTAAGTTAGCATGGAAATTGCACAAATTATAAAATATTTATTATTCGCAAAAAAATAAATAAAATTTTTTAAACTTTAAAAATTTTAATTTATATTTTTTTTTCGTTCTTTATTTTTTTAAGCTTATAAGTTTTCTTATTTGCAGAGTATAAACAATTTGTTTTATATTTTGCATGTTAACTAAATATTAAATACGTTTATTTGCAGAAATTAAAAAAGAAATAAAATTTTAGTAACATTTTTGAAAGTTTTTTTTGTCAATTATTGTTTTCAAGCTTATACAAATATTGCAAAAACTATAAATTATAAATTTTTTGCAAAAATAAAAATATGAAATTTTTTAAACTTCAGAAATTTAAACTCATATTTTTTTCCAAGCTCATATGAAAGTTGCACAAAGATAAAAATTTTTTTTGCAGATATTAAAAGTGGAAATTTTAGAAAATTGAGAAATATTTTTGCTTGTTTTTCAACTCAACTCGAAATTGGCTAAAAGCATTAAATATATTTTATTTGCTGAAATTTTAAAAAATTTTGAATTAGATATTTTTTAAAATGTTTCTTGTTTTTTGAATTACTGTTTTTAAGCCAACACAAAAATTGCAAAAACTATAAAATATTTTTATTTGCAGTAGTTAAAGAAACAAGTTTAGAAATTTTAGAAATTTTTTTTGATTTCCTTTTTTGTTATATTTTTTTTTTCAAGCTGGCCCAGTGTGCGCAACTTCCTTTACTGCCTGTGCACCGCACATACTTTGCTATTGACAATATCGTGCTAAAAGTGTTAATTTTGCTTCTATTTACAAAAAAAAAAGACAAATTTTATTTACTCGCAATATTTTAATTACTTCGATTATTTACGCGTTTGAATTTTAATTAGCGCTCTAATTTTGTGGCGGCGCAAAAGTCAAAAGCGGACGGCAAAAACGATCAACCGACACATACGGCATACACCAGTGGTGCACAAGGCCAGCAGAGCTTCGAACACAAACGCAACATTTTTTCAATTAGTATGTGTGTAAAAAGAGGATTGAAAAAAAATTTGAGCACAAAACTCAAGCAATATATGTTTACTTCATGCAGTACAAGCGAAAAATTATTCACTGCTTACTCTGCTGAATCTTAGCAGCTGCGTTCACACGAAATCTAAGTGAACGCTGAATAAATTCCCGAAGCTCTACGAAGCTCTTGAGGGCATCACTGGGGATGTATATATGTATAAACGGCTGAAAACAAGCTAGCGATTGGCGGCTACAAGTGTTTCTTGGCTACTTCATAGATACTATTCACTTTATATTAAAATTTTTTTTTTAATTTTTGCTACTTTTTACTGTTTTTTTTTTTTTTTTTTGTTGCGTTTGTTTAACAAGTGCCAACGTTTGTAGCTACAAATGTGCTGCTTGTTAGCATGTTTAGACGCTTGCTGGTGCTTCAATGTTGTTGCTTTTTGTGTGTGTGGTTTTTGTTGTAATATTATTTAACTATAAGTTTTTTTGTTACTATTTTTCGTTGTAAACGATTAACTTTTCCACATGTTTATTACTTTTCTTGCATTGTTAATTTGCGTAAATGAGTTTCAATTTGTTAATTTGTAATTGGAAAATATTAAAAATAGATTCGGCGAGTACCTAAGAAGATTTAATGATGAGCTGTACGAATTATATACAGACACCAACATTTAGTCCAGCGTTTTAAAACACAACGGCTACGTTGGCTCATTTTATGCGTTAGAAAAAAAGATGATGCTTCTGCCTAAAAAGTATTCTTTTCGTAACCCGCTTATGGAAGCAGGGGAGGAGGGTGGTGCCCAGCCCGCTGGAAGAAAAAGGTGGAAAACGATTTAAATGGCGCGAGTTAATCCACCGAAGAAGAGATTGGTGCGTCTTGTTGGACCGCCGTAACCGTTCAACCGGTTAAGCGCCAATGAATAAAGTAAGAAGGCTCATCACTATTTTATTCCTAGAGTCTAGACTTTTCGCGAACAGCCTTCTCAAATAGTTGCGTATTTATTTCTCGTTTCTGTATCTCATATTGTCTCTGGCTATATACATATACATGGCTATATACATATGTATATCTGTAGTCTATGTAATTTTATGTGCTATTTACATGTGTGTTTAATGCAGCGGTCACCATTTAGTTGATTAATTATTTGCGCCACTTCACACGTTTTATTATTCTCTTTCGTCTTCATAGCTCACAGCCATAGTTTGAATTTTGGCGACCCCTGGTTTAATGTCGTCTGCGCTCTTAGCTGCTGTTTACATGCACGTGTGGCTATTTGCTATTTAATCTGCTTACTTTGCTGTTGTTGTTGTGCAGAATTTGTTTACTAGCTGAATAGTGATGTGTCGAAATTGCTAATATTCGCCACAGTACCATGTTTGACAATAATTTTTGCAAAATTTGCCTTAATATTCATACAGTTGTTGCAGATAGAAATTGATTTACCTGCTATCTGGTAGTAAAGCTCGCCTTTTGGAAGCCATATTAGTTATAATAATAAAAAATTTGTATTTCAATTCAAATTTTTCATTCAACTTTTATTTGTGTTAGCTAAAATCATACATACTGCGGTGTTAAATGTTTATCTATTCAAAAACGTCACTACATATGACAACACATTGATGCGCCAATTAACCCTAGCACACACACACACATTCATATGAACATACATGTCCTGCTTGCCTGCCACCACTAAAACTAGTCTAACCAGACATCATTTCAATATATTCTAACAATGCCATGCTGTTAACTCAACTTGCGCTTTTTTACGTATGGAAAATGTCTAAGACTTAAATACTTGCATACACTGAAAGAATACAACTTTTAAAATCAGACTATTTATGGTTCAGTTCAACCGATATTTCTCTCAACTTTTATAAATTTCCAATAGCTGCAAAATCAACTGCGCACAAATTATTGATTCTGAAGTGATCGTTTCATAAGTCAAATCAACAAAAAAAGTTAATGAAATGTTAGCCACAGCTCTATTAGAAACAAATAAGTACAATATCTGCACGGTGACCCCGATCAGAAAATGTTTTGCTAATTGCAAAAATTTGGTTCTTAAGATTTCTCTGTTGCTTTTTCCAGTCCTTGATCCGAGGACGCTACCATCACATAAAGGTGGCCGCCTGCCACTGCTCTGTTAACTAACTATTATTACTGTCACCCTAAAGCAACCAAACCAATGAAAACTGTTAACTAACAATAGAGTAACAGTGGCTGTTGATATTACAGAGATTACTGTGGCACGATAGTTACATATAATAACAAAGTAGTGAGCGTCATTTTCTCTTTAAAATTGAAATGACCGACGAATCAGTTCTCTTAACAGAAAAATCAGTCCGATTAATTGAGAATCTGTCATTTTTACAGAATATTGTTAACTTGAGACGTGCAGTTTTTCTTCTGTTAAAATGACTATACGAACTTGTTCTCTTCACAAAAACTTCGTTGAATCATCCATAATGCGATAAATTTTGCTGAATAACTCTTAATTCAAGAACAACAAGTAAAGGTGTCTAAGTTCGGGTGTAACCGAACATTATATACTCAGCGTGAGCTTCAATTGTACATTTCATTTCAGATAAATTACTTTTCTACATAAGACGTGGCACCGCCCGTTTAAAAAAAATGTCTCCCCATTTCCTCTTACAACAAAACTTGATGAGTGAAATATCATTGATTCAAAACTATTTTTTGCCAAGTTATAGCTTATTATTCTAGTCTACGACTCTTTTAAACTTGTTTTATATCTAAGTTGCCGTGTTCTTTAACCTATGCCGTCCATTTTTATTAGAAATATTCTCTGCTATAAGGAAAATATGTGTACACAATTTCTTTACGATATGTTAGTTTTTCTTCGAAAACTGCTTTGTCATAAAAGGAGCGGTGCCATACCCATTTTCAAAAATTTTAGTGTTTTTCAATTTAATGTTATAACTCAATTTAGAAAGTAAAATTCTATTGACACAAAGCTCTCTTTCGCTAAGATATAGCTTATTATTTTCGTCTACGACCCTTTTAAAAATCTTTTATATAAAAGTGGCGTGGTCTTTAACCGATCTCGTCCATTTTTTCTAGAAATATTTCCTGCTTTAGAGAAAATTTTTGTACCAAATTTTATTACGATCCGTTAATTTTTCTTCGAGTTATGGCTCCCGAAACATAGAAAATTGCTTAGTCAAAAAAGGAGCGGTGCCACGCCCATTTTTTAAATTTGAAGTTTTTCCTATTTACTGTTATAAATACACTTGGGAAATGAAATACCGTTTATATAAAGCTCTTTTTCGCAAAGATATAGTTTATTTTATTCGTCCACGACCCTTTTAAAAATCCTTTATATAAAAGTGGGCGTGGTCCTAAACCGATTTAGCAAATTTTTCTTCAAAGCATTCCTTATAGTAAAGGTAACCTCTCTGCCGAATTTTGTTATGATAGGTTTAACGATTTTTGATTTATGATTAATAATATTTGTAAAATTGATTTTATCACAAGTGTGCGGTGCCATGCCCATTTTAAAATTTTTTTTCAAATTTTTATCAAGAGTCTCTTTGTGAGTTCATACGTCAAATTTCAACATTCTAGGTGTATTATTTACAAAATAATCAGGTTTTTTGTGTTTTCCAAAGTGTTATATATATAAAAAGGGGGCGTGGTTATCATCAGATTTCGCTCATTTTCAATACCAATCTATTCTGGGTCCAGATAAGCTCGTGTACCAAATTTGGTGAAGATATCTCAATATTTACTCAAGTTATCGTGTTAACGGACAGACGGACGGACATGGCTCAAACAAATTTTTTTTCGATACTGATGATTTTGATATATGGAAGTCTATATCTATCCCGATTCCTTTATACCTGTACAACCAACCGTTCTCCAATCAAAGTGAATATTCTCTGTGTGCAAAGCACTCTGAGTATAAAAATTCTGACTTGTTGATTTTAGTTGCGTCATTTCTTTCGGTGTACGACGTTTAGTTATATCAAAAAGGGGATGGCTATCTTTCTTTAACTTGGTTACTCAGTTTGTAAGTATTTCAAAATAAATATTTATTGCAATAAAAAAACGTTAGCTAAAAAGAATAGTATATGTAAATATATATGTGTATACGCTATATATATATTTATGTATGCATTGGCACATATGGCGTTTTTGTACTTTATAAGCGCCATTTTGCTCAAACGCATTAAAATTGAAATCGTAATGAAAAAAATTTAAATCGTTAAAATAACAAAATTCTATAAACCCTTCTTCAATACAAATTGGCAAACGGATTTGGAAATGTGACTCTAAATTGTAAGTGTGTGTGTGAGTTTTGACAAAAATATTGGTGGTTGTTATTAATGGGCTGATGCTCTACTTTACTATACTTTACTGTGGGTTTTTAGCACCCCAACCCACTTACTAGAGTTAAATTCGTATATCGTCCTCTATTTGCCGCTACTTCATTGACGCTTCCTATTTTCTCATCTCAATCCAATTTTTGTTACTGCTATTGGCATTTTGTCTTTCATTTGGCTTCGACACAGGGTAACTATTAACGCTTTCAACCGGTTTTACTTTGTTGCATTTATATCTACATAAGTATTTGAGTACATATGATTTTTGCTTACTTTTTTCTCAACTTTATTCTTTGACACAATTTATAGATACATTTAATTTTCTATACCTGATTTAATTTACACATCACTTTTTTTTGCTATATTTTTTTTTTTTTTTTCGAACCCGCAGTTTCGATATTAAATTTTTATCCATATTTCCGCTTGCTGCGTCAATTCTGGTTCAGCATGTTCACTTCGAAGTTCTTTTTCTGTTTTTTTTTTTTTTTTTGTCAAAATAAATTGCCTATGCAAATAAGGGTTAATCGCGCTTTTTAAGGTTTGCAGGCATGAATAAATTTTTTGTAAATTTTTTTATTAAATTTTCCATTTTTTTGGCGCAAAAGTTTTTTTTTTTTTGTTTTCAAGAAATGCGCATTTATTTATGTATATTCTTTTCTACAGTCAAGCCCCTAAAAAGCATACATTTAGTTCGACAAAAGTGTTGCACATGGAAGTACATACATAAGTTTGGTTAGGAAGGGTTAAGAGCGTGCGCGTGGAACTTTCCCACACTTCCACTCGGAGACATTTTTGTACATTTTGTAAGTGCCCTCAGTGAGTATCTAGTGGAGGCACATACAACCAATCTGATTACTTCCTAGTGGTCCTCAACGCAGCATATTCGATTTCTTTGATGAACCCAAGTAGGAGCGAAAGATCCACTTTTAAAACCTCAGCGAAACTCTTGCAAAACCGTTCGCCTTAATTTCTAAGTTCGCTTATTTGCAGTCCTGGACAGCGGCAAAGAAAGTGATGACTCTACTTCTCTTCCTCCTCCTCCTGAAAGCTTTTGCAGAGGGAGCTTCTCGGTATGCGGCACCAGCGAAGCATTGCTGTAATAGCGCAATTACTTGTTATGACAGCCGTAAGTATTCTCACTGCAGATAGCTTGAGAAGAAAGCATGGCCATAAGACCTCGCATTCATCCCGGTTAGTCAACAGCAAGTCCGTTGCTTTTATCTCAAATTCATCGATTTTCCTCAGGAGATAACCCAGCGGTAGTCGTACGGAACTGTCCGCCTTGCTTATGTCCGTTTCGGAACTTTTCTTAGCCATTTCTTCAAATTTATATCCTTCAATATCACTGTGCACTGGGGCAGCAAGTTTCCTCGGACTTCCGTTAGAGGACATTGATGACAATTTGTGATTGGTCGCACCTATTGGATGGTGCGAAGCACTGCTACAACAACAACAACAACAACAACAACCTAGCGAAGGGAGACATTTAGTCGTCTTATGGACGCCAGCGAGTGGCGACCGCACGGAGATCCGCCCGATATCTGACTTTATAACGTTGGATTCGAAGGCCTTTAAGGCGGCCTGGCTATCGACAAAGATCGTTACTTTGACGTCTAGGACCGTACTATCCTGGAGAAGTCTGGCTGCTCTCTCTAATGGCAAACATCTCCACTTAGAAAACACTACATGAATCGGTACGATTGATTTACCTGCAGATGATTTGAGTAAATTCCGGCTCCAGTTCCCATTAGATCCGTGTAGATTGTAATGTCTCTACTACTGTCAAGGCCTTCCTCCCTGCATGTAGAAGTTAAAAGCTGCCGGGATCTGGTCGGTGTAGGATGGACATTAGTTCGCTTGTCAAGGAAGTACATAGTTGATAACATGTTTGTTATATCATGTCATGTAGTGTATATTGGAATTCTTGTTATCCAATCTCAGTTCAGTGTTTGGGCATCTAACTGTAATTGTTTTTTTTTTTTAATTCTTCAAATGTAGCCCTACAGTTTTTTTCATTCAAATTATTGTCTTTTTTCTATATAAAGTAAAATTTGTGCTTCATTTGTTATTTGAATATTAGCTGCTCGGGTGAATGAGGGTTAAATAAAAAAAAAAGACGATTCAAGTGTTAGGTTTGATATTGAGCTATTAATTTTTTTAAAACACATAATTTCCCTTGCTTTAAAATAAGCAAACTATTGATTGTCACATTTTACAGTTCTGTCTACTTTGCGTTTTATGCTTATTTGTAAGACTCCCAGCATCGTTGGGCTGTTTGTTCACTTCCAACATCTACGCCTTTACGGCGGAGGGGTATACATCACTTGACGCTACTTCCAGGTTCTCTAGGTCCTTTCCTTCTTATTATTGGGAGGATGTAGTGCTGGCTGTAGTGGGAGTGGGGGTGCGGGTGGTAGTGGCTGTGGTATTGGATGTGGGAAGGATATAAATGAAGTAAGGGATTGACAAGAAGAAAAATTGAGGATAAAGTATACGAGAATGGAATAGAGAGAGATGAGGTGAATCGAGGCTCACTTTTTGAGTTCAGGCAATTTTCGAGCAAGACAAAGTCTAGTCTAGTCTTCTATAAAATCTTTAAGGTTTTCGTAATACGGCACGCTTTAAAAACTCCTGTCTGATTTTTTTTCTCGCATTTGTGGAAATAAGCATTTTGCAGTCTGGGTCAAAAGTAATTTCGTTGCACATGCAATAAATTTGTACGCATTCGACTCACTTAAAATCATATTTATTTAAAAAAACAAAGTATAAAGATACATACATAAGTAATTTAAATATTGCTTAGTATTAAAATTCACAAAAATTTACTTACGCTCAACCAATTACCAATTTTTTATTAAAAAAAACAAAAACAAAAAAGCGTAAGTGGCTTAAAAATTACTTGAAAGAACAAAAACAAAAAAAAAAAAAACAAAAAACACGTGGAAAAATAATTGCGAAAAATCGCTTCGAAATACAATAAAAATCATAACAAGCAAAATATTAACAACTGGGTCACGTTGTATGTACTTGACCTAATTTATTATTATTTTCGCTTACTTTGCAAAATCACAAATAAAAATTTGTTGCTTATTGTTAAATTTAAAATTCGATGAACAAATTAGCGGCGATGCAATTGTTGTTGTTGTTGTTATTACAGCTTATAGTGTTGTTTGTTTTCTTTTTTGTTGACTCTTACATTTTGGTTAATGAGAACAACAAAATACATGTGCCAATTTTTTTAGTAGGTGTGCTGATTTTGTTTTGTGTGAAATAAAAACTAAAAAACAGAACTAAAACAAAATACTTATAAAAAAATTTAAAATAAAATAAAAATTTAAACCGAATAAAATTATAAAAAGATCTGAAAACTTGTTTAGCGATGAAGGGTTTAAAATGTAGGCTATATATAAGTATAAACAGGCAAGTTACACCCCTTTTACGGCAAAAATATTATTCTAAAATATAAACAATTAAGCATGTTTCGATAGGTCTTCTCAAGAGGCAGTGCAAGCTTTTAAAAAATTTCAAAAATTAAATATAGCGTTAAAATAATAATGTGAAATTGACACTACTACAAATGCTAAACACGTATTAAAACTATGAGAATGTTTGCACTCACACTACGGACGTTACGTGTATTTAATGTTGCTGTGTTGAGAAAATCAACAGGCCATATTCAAACGAACTCAGATTTGATATCGCGAGCAAATAAACGAAGAGTGTGCATATATAGTTGTTTCGTTGGAAGTATAGCGCGAGAGTAAGCAAATAGGGGTAAGTGTTTAGTTTCTTTTTGCTGATATTCAAAGTGTTTACAAAAACTAACGAGAATATTCACGTTTGAGTTGGGTGTAAATTTTGTTATTGGTTTTAACAAGGAAAGGAAAGAAAATGAAAGGCAAGGGAACGAGAGGAAACGAAAAATTAAAGAAAGCAAAGGTGAACATCGCAATGCGTGATCAGATTGAGAACTGTGGCCGAAACCCAAACAGAACTAAAACCAGATTTAATATAATTTTAAAATCTGTTCTTTATGGTATACGTAGTGCCAATGGTTGAATTTCAACCTCATGCAATAAAACTATGAAAAATCATCTTTCGTTCTAAGTCAAAAAAGTGGTTCATTCCTTTCAAATATAACCAAAATTTGTTAGGAAGAACTCTCCCGTTAGAAAAAACTTTGAAGAAATTTACAAGGTACTCGAGTACCCGGCAGACTTTGCTCTGCCCGGAAGTTGGTTTGCCTGAGTATCGCTTTCCCTCTTCACTCTCCATCCCATTTACTTCTATTTTACCTTCCATTTTTCTTACTATTCTTGTCCATCCCTTTTTCCATTTATCTTCTTCTCACTCCCGAAACCATTCCCACTACAACTACTGCTTCCATTGCCACTCCCACTACAATCTTCACTTTTACTTCCACTACCACTCCATTACTACTCCTACCAAATTGTAAGGAAATCATATCACAAACTAATTTTGTTTTAGAACAGGTCGTCCCACTTCCTATGAAGAAAAGAGAGGAAACTCAATACTGAATCTAACACATAAACACACAAAATTTCATCATAATCAGTACAGTGGATTATGAGGAGTTATTTCATAAACACACCTACACAAGAAATATACATATATAGTACGTTAAAAAATCAAAACATCTGCCGCTTTATCCGTTCTCATGCCGGGTTATTTAAATTTTTCCCCAAACACATAACATAATAACATAACCAAAATGGTTCAAACAAAAACTCCATTTTTCCAAAATATTCACTTTGTGTGTTTGTTCGCTTCGAAACAAACACGCAAACATGCGTTAAATGAAATCACTCCACCACATCAATTGTTGAATTATATTAAGTAAATGGTGAAAACAACTAACATTCGCTACCTATGTATGGTATGCACTTTCATTTCATTTCGTTTTGATTTCGCGTCACATATGTATGTATTTATGAAACAAAACCGATTAACATATATAGATATGTACATATGTACATAGCAAGATAAGAATTTTCTTTATAAAACAAAAAAAGTCAATCGCACCTTCGATTTTCGAGGACATTGCTCTCAGACGACTGCTTCCCACTCTCCGCATTAGCCACAACAGCTTGCTCTGCTTGCGCGCACCCATTCTTCAAATTGTGTTTTATGCGATCATAAAATGTTACAAGTACAATATTCTTATATCCAATCACACACACACACATGCATACATATATGTACTAGCAATAATATATTGACAACAATGTCATATCGCTGCAAGCAGGCATTATTTTTGTTCTTGCGCGCACGCCTGCATATCACTAAATTCCTTTTGTTTATTGTTGTTGTTGCTGTTATATTGTTATACTCAGCTGAGCAGAGCTCACAGAGTATATTAACTTTGTTCGCATAACGGCAATCCGTAACGGCATAAACTAATCGAGATAGATATAGACTTCTATATATCATAATGATCTGGGCGAAAAAAGAAATTTATTTAGCCGTGTCCGTCCGTCCGTAAACACGATAACTTGAGTAAATTTCGAGGTATCTTGATGTACGTTCCTGGGCACTCATCTCAGATCGCTATTTAAAATGAACGAAATCGGACTATAACCACGCCCACTTTTACGATATCGAAAATTTCGAAAAATCCAAAAAGTGCGATAATTCATTACCAAAGACGGATAGGGCGATGAAACTTGGTAGGTGGGTTGACCTTATGCCGTAGAATAGAAAACTAGTAAAGTTTTGGACAATGGGCGTGGCACCGCCCACTTTTGAAAGAAGGTAATTTGAAAGTTTTGCAAGCCGTAATTTGGCAGTTGTTGAAGATAACATGATGAAATTTGGCAGGGACGTTACCACTATTACTATATATGTGCTAAACAAAAATTAGCAAAATCAAATGTAGAACACGCCCACTTTAAAAAAAAAAATTTTTTAAGTCAAATTTTAACAAAAAATTGATTATCTTTACAGTATATAAGTAAATTATGTCAACATTCAACTCCAATAATTATATGGTGCAACAAAATACAAAAATTAAAGAAAATTTCGAAATGGGCGTGGTTCCGCCCCTTTTCATTTAATTTGTCTAGAATACGTTTAATGCCATAAATCGAACAAAAATTAACCAATCCTTGTGAAATTTGGTAGGAACATAGATTCTATAACGATAATTGTTTCCTGTGAAAATGGGCGAAATCGGTTGAATCGACGCCCAGTTTTTATACACAGTCGACCCTTAACACGATAACTTGAGCAACAATCGATATATCTTTACTAAACTTAGTTCACGTACTTATCTGAACTCACTTTGTCTTGGCATAAAAAATGGTCGAAATCCGACTATGACCACGCCCACTTCTTCGATATCGAAATTACGAAAAATTAAAAAAATGCCATAATTATATACCAAATACGAAAAAAGAGATGAAACATGGTAATTGGATTGGTTTATTGACGCAAAATATAACTTTAGAAAAAACTTTGTAAAATGGGTGTGACACGTCCCATATTAAGTAGAATAAAATGAAAAAGTTCTGCAGGGTGGAATCAAAAGCGCTTGGATTATTTGCAGGAATACTGTTCGTGTTATTACATATATAAATAAATTAGCGGTACCCGACAGATGATGTTCTGGGCCACCCTGGTCCACATTTTGGTCGATATCTCAAAAACGCCTTCACATGTTCAACTAAAAGTTAAAACCCTCATTAATACCTTTAATTTGATACCCATATCGTACAAACACATTCTAGAGTCACCCCTGGTCCACATTTATGGCAATATCTCGAAAAGGCGCCGACCTATACAACTAAGGCCCACTACCTTTTAAAATACTCATTAACGCCTTTCATTTGATTCCCATATCGTAAAAGCACATTATAGAGTCACCCCTGTTCCACCTTTATGGTGATATCCCAAAATGGCGTCCACCTATAGAACTATGGCCCACTCCCTTTTAAAATACTCTTTAATACCTTCCATTTTATACCAATGTCATACAAACATATTCCAGGGTTACCACAGGCTCATTTTCCTACATGATGATTTTCCCTTATTTCGTCACCAAAGCTCTCAGCTGAGTATGTAATGTTCGGTTACACCCGAACTTAGCCTTCCTTACTTGTTTTTTATTGTGTTCTTAGCTTGTTGAAAAATTATTAGCTGCATTTGTTTATTTTTAAAACAACACAAGAACGTTGAATAAAAAATGCAAACAATAAAAGAAAAAAAAATTAAAGCGGTGGGGGGATATGCATGCGGACATAAGTAAAAATAAAGCAAAACACGATAAAATTAAATTAAAAATATTGTTTGGATCAGCATAAGTATGGAAATAAAATAGAATATTTGGTTTGTATGACATTTTGCTGCACCGACTACTGCGACGCATGGGTAGCTGGTGGATGTCACTGCTGGAGGGAGTGTGGAAGAACTATGGGTTACTACTTCATGTAAAGTACTATCTTATATATTATTTCTAATTGCTGTTTTTATGTGCAGGTCCTTTTTTCGCTCTTATTTGGAATCCAAGTCTATAAATAAAGTTTTCGCTATATTTTATTAAAATATTTTGTTAAAAATAAACGATTGTGAGCACGCAAAGAAATCTATTTGTACTATAGCACTATTGTGAATATTAGATTAGAACTAACACTGCATTACCGGCAGTTGCTAACATTCGCTAGATGGCAGCGCAAGCGCATGTATGTTTTTATTGCTAGGTGATTCATTAATAGAACAGCTGATTTCTGTTGATATTTGATATGAGACTTTTATATTTGTTGCGCAAGATGCACACGGATCCGGCTAGTTATTATTATTGGGCCTCGATACACTACTACCCCTATTTAGATGCATTGTGATTGGCCATTCAGCCTATTACTGTATGTGGTGACTTTTAGTGTACTTCTTCAGGCTTTTTACTCCTTATCACGAGGGGGTTAAGAGTCACACCACCGTTATGGGGGAGTCTCTGCCTTGCCAGAGCGGCCCATGCGCAGATAATGTGAACCAGCGCGTTTCATTCTCCAGCTCACAAACGCGACAGATTTGTGTATCGGATAGATTAACCTTGCTTAGGTAATATCGTAGACTGCAGTGTTCCGTATAATACACAATGAGAGCTCGTAAGTCCCCTCTACTTAGATTAATGAGTATGGCTGATACTCTGATTGCTGGGAGTATAAACAATGCTTAGCCTGCCTTTGTCCTGGGCATTCAATCCATTGTTGTCTGAACCGATTTGTTACCCAGTTACTTATGGTTTCTCTTGTTTGTACCTGGGTGAGTCCACAGATAGATGCCAGGTTCCGTTTTTCCTACATCAAATTTTGATATATCCGTGTCAGGGTCGGTGTATTATTTGTTTCTCACAATGGACACCTCAATTTTCCATTAGGTTCTGAGCGTAGAGCATCATGCATCGCTTAGTTGCAATACGGGATTTCCTATGCAATTTTTTATTACTTTCCTATTCCCTGTCATATTTTCGTTCTCTAGCTCACATATACACACAAAAAGCACATTTTGAAGTCTTAGTTTGGCAGGTGTTGCCTCTTTATCTAGTATAATAAGGAAAGAAGGTATTCCTACTCATAGGCACTAAATAAGTGCATCAGCAGTGGACGCTCTCATCACAGCCGTTATAACTCCTAAAACTACTGATCGACAGCGATTTTCTCATGATGAACATACAGCGATGAACGCTGTTACTTAGGAATTTGCTACTTTTTGAAGTGAGCTACAAAGAAGCTTACAAAAAAATTTTAAACGTACACCTACAAACTTTTTGTCGTAATTGATCGATGATCAATAAATATTTTCTAAAATTCAACGTAAATTTAAAATACATTTTTGGATTAAGAAGACAACTTCTAAATAAATTAGTTACAATTCTCCTATATATCATTGCTGATCCGCAGAGATCGTGCCATAGCAAAAAATATTTATGAACTCAAACGCACGATCACCTATGTCAAAGAAACCACAAAGGGGTACAAATATATATGAACCTTAGACTTGAATGGAAAGTAAATATTAGTAAAAGGCATAATAAATAAATATGCGAGGGGGTGACAAATATATATCGAACGTGAAAAAAAAATTGATAAAAAAACATAGACAAAGCAATAAAATCTGAAAAGGCCTGAACGCCTGCACGCGTAACGAAAAACGCGCAATGTGCGGTACATTTTTGCATGAGAATTTTAGATATTTCAAAACACTTGTCCCCAAAATAACAATGCCATCTAATAACAACAACAACTACATTAACAATAGCCAATGTAAATAAAAAAACACGAGAACTTCAGCAAAACAATAATGTGAAAGACAAAAACATTTTGTTGAGTTGTTTGTACGGCTGCACACAAGAAGCACACACAAACAAACAAACAAATCAAACTTTTTCTGATTTCGAATACAGCCAATATTTACATTTCAATTTTATTTTGTTTGTATTTCGATTTTCAATGGGGAATTGCGTTCGATCTTTTGATCGCCTAAGGTATTTAAGTATTACCGGCACAACGCTTGGATGATCGACAGCCACATTTTTTACTCATTTCTCATGTTCAGGAAGAGCATACGAGCGTATGTAAAGTAATATGAAAGCAAAGCAAATAGCAGAGAAGATATAGCGATCGTGTTAAATTTAACGATCTGTCATTTCGATTTATTGTATTGCTTAAATGTTGTACTATACTATATTTATAGGTTTTTGTAGTTGCTTTCAACTAGATTGACTTACTTGTAGAATATTTATAAAATGCATGTAGTATTTATTGTATTTATATGTATGTCTGTCACATTGAGGAAATATTTGTGAGAATTTTTTGCTTTTCAGCTATTTTTAGTGCAAGTGCTGCTTGTAAAGTATATAAAAGGGGGCCAAAGTAAAACAAAACAAAAAGAAAAATAAAAAACAAGCAAAAAAAATAATAATAAAAACGAACAAAAATTACACAAAAATAAAAATCGAATTTTATCGGCGGCGGCGACTTCGAAGCTTTGACATTGTCGTACGTCAGCTGCATATTAAATTAAATGGTATTAAAAATCGATCGACATGGCAAAGTGAAATTATAAAGAAATGAGAAATGGGTGAGGGATGGAGGATTAGCGATCGGTGATGAAGAGGTAGTATTTATATTGACACTTGATGCCTTTTTTTATTAAGAGAATTTAGCACTTTTGATTTCCAGAAGATCAGTTGCAAGGATCATGTATTAAAACTGATATCTAATCATATTTTAAAATGCCAAGTTACGCACTTTGAACACGAGAAGAAGGCTTGCGAGGATCAGCAGACAAAAACGGAAATAAAAGTAAGCCAAAAAAACTTAGTAACAGCACCAGGAATGAAAGCATACGTAATAGTAAAGAGAAATTATAAAGAAATGAGTAGTGGCAGAGAGAGGGGGAAGGGGGCTTGAGAATAAGCGATCGCTGATAAGCAAAGTGTACGAGAGTATTCATCCTTAAGATATAGTATTTAGATAGACACTTGAGGCGTTTTCTTATTAAGAGACACTTTTGGTTTCCAGAAGATCACTTGTGAGGATCAGCTGCCATGAGCGAAATGATATGATAATAATTGTTGAGATCATTGCAAAAATTTCGATATTTTATATATTAAAAATGTTATCTATACATATTTTAAAGCCCCAAGTTGTGAGCATTGATCGCCGGAACATCGCTTTCGGAGATCAGTAATGAAGAGCGAATTTACATTACAGAAAAACGTTAGTAATACCGCAAAAACTTGAAAAGACAGGTACATTTATAATAATAAATTCATAATAATTAATTATCAATAAAACATAGCGACTAACTAAAAATCACTTAAATTATCGGCGTTAATTGATCGCGAATTTCGATCGCCAAAAAAAAAAAGAGAATTTCAAAAAAAGCATATTTCCTTTAATATGATCACTTATGAAAACATTAGCATATTTCAATACATAGATTTTGTATCATCTGACAAATGTTGACGCTAGCAAGATCCATTCCGGCGATCAATAGTTATAATCAACATAAGAAAAAAAAATATACATAAATACAGGTGAGGTATGAATTGAGAAAAAATATAGCATAAAAGAACGCTTATAATATTAAGCAAAACTGAAATAAGATAAAACGGTAGATCACTTATGTTAATGGGGTGCATTGATCGGTCATGTCGATAACGAAATCAAAAGCGTAATTGTATACAATATGTGGTAGGTTAGCTTAAAATTTCTTGTATGAAGTTGTTTTTTTTTTAACTAGCCTTTAACTGCGCCTCCCCCTCCCCAAAGTGATCATACATACATATGTCACGACCAATAATATAAATTTCAAAATAAATAAAATGTAAAATTTATTTTAAAATTGCAATAAGCTCATTTTGCTTAACATTCTCAAGTCAAAAAACCTATTTAATTATAAAACAATACTTTTTATAGCGCTTCAAAAATTTAACACGATCACCGTAAATAAAAAAACTGCTTTTCACCGCTTTTTAACGGATTAATTTTTTTTCCTGACAGGTTTCGCCATTGATTTAATTTTAAATGCTTTAGCAAATGAATTATTATTATTATTATTGAGGCATGAGTGCGGTCTATTAAAGCGCTTTCGGATAAATTTTTTTTTTTTTTTTGGTTTGTTTTAATAATCTTAACGAATTTCTGATTTTTTACTAGCTATTTTTTTATTATTTTTTTCTGCATTTACCTTAACTCCATTACGATTGCGTGCGTGCTTTGCGCTATTTTAAGCTCATCACTTTAAGCTAGCCACAATAATAAAACCCAACAATTTGTGAAGCATTTTGTTAGGTAGCGATCGCTAGTGATCAATTGCTAATAATGTTGGCGTGTAGCGCGAAAAAGAAAAAAAAGAAAAAAAAATTGAGAAATTCAAAGAATCATAAAATAACACTCAATAGCTTGCTTGTTCGATTTTTTGTGTTTATTTATTTATGTATGTATATTTTGTTTTCAAGTGCTGCCAACTCATTCACAACATTATTAGCTATTCACTAACTGATCATGTCATCTATTGCTCACTATTGTGCTTGCTGCATATGACAAGCTCTTCAAACTCAAGTGGGATCATATATTGTTGATATCCAAGTAGATATACACTTGAAAACAGCCAACAAGTAATTCCGCTTTAGCGGATATACAAGTTCAATAAAACAAATTTGAAGATCGATTGTGAAAATCACATTTTCAAGATTAGTACTTTTCATATAATTGCTTTTGTTGCAGCTACATACTACTAATAATCGATTTTCTCAATATCATATAATTTCATGTTCACAAAGAATTATTGTGGCAAGTAAATCTTGTGTAGTTGCTATTGATCCGCAAACGATCGTATTTTGAGTTTATGACTGAATGATTTTAGCAACATTTGCATGTATATTAAATAAGAACAATTGTAGCTATGAAGTGCTTTCAACTACTTTAGCTGCCTTCACTCATTTCAAGATCTTATCCTAACACAAAGAATATCAGGAAAAATTTAACTGATCATGCAAGCGATCGATGCTTAATTTTAGTTTGAACAAGTGTTTTTTGCAATTCGCGCTAAAAAAGCCTAGTGTTAGTCTTCTTTTAATCTAATTTTTGTATTTTTGCTAATCAAATGTATATTAAATTCAAGTTTTTAATACCTTTAGTGATCGCGCGTACGATGGCTGGTGAATTTGAGTTTTACAAGCTAGCAAAAAAAAACATCAGTGTTTCATATTATTTTTTAACCAATAAAGCGCTGCTTAAGTTAATCATCTACAGATATAGTCGCATTTGGAAAATTTTTAAGATCGAGAGTCTGAACATAATAGTGGTGTTTATTGGTGGTTATATAGTGTAGGCCTTTGAAATAAAACTGTACTGAAGAGTGAAATATACATATGTGAATTTTTTCTCAATAGAAAGAGTTTTTAGTGATCGTGGAAAGGATCGCTTCTTAAACTGCAATTCGATGCGTGCTTGTCGCGCTTTTCAAATTAAAAAGTTATGGTTTTCTATTTTGTTTACCCTCCCATCTTTACTATCACCCAACTATGCTTTGCTGGCAACTGATCAGTGATCGTTCCACGTCTGGCGATCTCTCAACAAAAATAGAGCATAACAAATCAACTGCTTCCCATGAAATTTATGCTGTCTGGATATATTCTGCAAATTTGTTTTTTTCGTCATTTTTAACATTTTAAGCTATTCGTCGAAGATCATGTGATCATGTGTACTTGCTGTACATTGAATTGCTGCGCCGACACGGTTGTTAATACATCTGAAAATCTCAATAATAAATTTTAGAAAATATCAATTTGTTTTAGTTTCTTTTTCATGTCAACTTGTTTTATGCATCTGTCGCATAAATGAATGTCTTCGATTTTATATTTCATTTCATATTTCACATGACAGTTTTGGTTGCGCTTATAAGTGCTGATCCCATCAGACGCTGCTGTTGCTTTTTTCTACTGTTGCTGCTTCCACACAATTGGTGGATCATATATATTCACGATCATCATCATCACCACTATAATGATAATGTTGCTGATGTTGATCGTTGAACGACATTATATTGTCGCTCATAATTTTTTTACGTCTGTTGCATTGCAATGAGCCGCAAAGAAATGCGGTGTTCGGCGCAAAGACTCAAGCGGGTGATCACCACATGCGCCACAAAAACAATTTACATACTTGCATAGTCAAATATTGGTTGTGTTAAATTTGTATTTGTATTGGTGCATTGCCTACTTCAATTCGATGTGACAAATATCGAGCTGCATTCAACTGCGACACATTATAGATTTGCTTTATTTGCTGGCTGGCTTCATATTCAACTGATCTATACACTGCAAGATCGGTGGGTTAACGTGGTACGTATGCACGTACATCTTCGCTGCTCTAATGTTTGCTTCTTTTTGTCTACGATTGGGGCTCAATTATGTCTCTATGGTATTTTTTGAAGTTTTTATTGCACTTTTGATTATTTCTTCAATAATCAGCCATGACTATGACGCATTGTGTATAGACGCATAACTCGCTATGATCCGTTCCAGACTCCCTTTCCTTGTTTTTAAAAATAGTCAAATCGCAGACAGCTCTAATAACGTAAAACTGTGCAAAAATGGCGCAAATAAGGGCGTAATGAAATGATGATTCTAAAATTTAATGGCACTTTTTTGGTTGGTAGTAATGGTATGGTGTAAAAATTTGATTTGCATAGCTTTGCTGATGGAAAGAAAATTATGAAGAGCGAATTTTAAGATCTCTAATACCAGAACATAAATGCGATCATAAAAATATATTTGTTCAAAAAAACAATTAACCTAGAATAAAAAAACCTAATCTAATAATTTTTTTTTTAATTTTTTGTTAATATTACGCCAAAAACAAAATTTAAAAAATAAACTTACGCTCACGTCGCTCACTACTTTGTTCTCATAACCATGCTGTCACAGAAAGCTCTGTCATAACAAAAGCCTTTACTGTTATTCTAATGTTAACGAAAATCTATAAGTTTTTATTGTTTATCTCAGGGTTGCAGTAATAAATGTCAAGTTTCTTTGTTGATTTGACGGTCAATTCAGAATCAACAATTCTTTAAGCTTGGCTCAAAGATATCAGCTTCTTTTTTCCGATCATCAGATTCTCAATTGCCTCGTTCACCTATTTCTCCTAGGGTGTAAACTATTCGCGAACTGCCTTCTCGAGTAAGTAATTGCTTACTTACCTCTCTCATCTCATATTCGCTGTTTTCTGCTATCATGTGTGTGAGTAAAGTCATCTGCGCTCTTTGTTATTGTGTATATGCGTGAGTAATCTCGTCTGCGCTCTTATCTGCTTTGTTGTCTCATCTGCTGGCATTGTTCTTGTGGTTGTGCAGCATTTATTTACTAGCGGCATAGTGACGTGACGGAACTACTTATAATCTCAACAATATATTTTTATACCCCATTGAGGTGCAAGGATCGCAGTTGCGGCAGGTGTTATCCTCATCGCGCTGTTCATACACATCATATAAATAACTTAATAGGTTTGAGGAAAGGCTCTCCCAATGGTTGAGTAAAATTCAGTACAAAATATCCCAAGGCTTTTTTTGGTTTTTATTATTGTTTTTTCTGTGTTTTTTTTCTCTTTAATTTAATTCATTCTGGACAATAAATTTTTTTTCGGACAAATGGCCAATTACTTGTGGAGCACCTAGTATTTACCTTTAATACCCTGCAGGACATTCCGACAGAAAATAGCAACAATTTTTGAAAATATGTATTCGTTCATGATATCGTGAGCACACTGTTTAGCAAATTAAATGAGTGGTCGGGAACAAATATCAAATTGAAATTTCGTTTAACCGATGAAAAGGTGTTATTAAAATTAAAATCTCAATCAAATGATTTTTTAATATTTTTGTAAAAAAAAATTTCAGCATAAAATTTCAAAAGGATTAAATCTAAATTTTAAGCACACAAAAAAAAAATGAAATAAAAAATTTTGAAAGAAAATCCGCAAAAAAATGGAACGCAGATGTCATACTGTAACAAAAATATGAAACACGAACAGACAAACTTAAAAAAAAAATCATAAAAAAATTGGAAAAACTGCTATTTTGCTAGCAAGCAGGGGAAGTACAATTGACGCAGCTCATTTGCATATGTCAGATAAATTATCGGCAGCATGCACATAAAGCACACACGCACACACTTTTATATATACATACATTAATAGTTAGGGCACAATGAAAGCCGATATAATAATAAAAAAAATTTTTATTGAATCCTTTGACTGAATTGATGCGCCACCAAGGACGTACTCAAAACTGGAAATCAACCCTCATTTAATTCATTTTTATATAGATAATCGTTTTTTTTTTTTTGTTTTTGAATTAGCAGGACATGCATTGATATAATTTTCAATTTTTGTTGCTCAATAATTCAAATTTTAGCGCTTCTGCCGCTACTGCTGCTTTTACGCCGACTGCGGTTCAATTTTCTAATGAGCCACAGCAAGACAAAAGCATGATTCGTGCAACATGAAAATTTATCACAAACTAACGCAACTGTAATCGAATGATTTTGCTATGGTCAAGTAAGAAAAAAATAGCAAAATAAAAGGAATACAATAAAAAGTTGTTTTCTGAATAACAAATGACGTATATGTGTTATGAAAGTACACTCACGGCAAAAAGTAATAGCACAAAGACTTTTTGCAATTTTCATCAAGTTTTTTTTGTTTTAAGATTTAGACACATTTTGTTGTGTCCATTTTCCCACAGCTTGGATAATTGATGTACATTAAAACGATTGTCCCTCATCCCTTGTCAAATTTGTTGCTCAGCACGAAAAATGACACTGAAAATGGCATAACGCAGAAACCGCTTTGTCGCCAAACCAAATTTGAAAAAGCATGATGGAAAATTGTTCTAATATACATTTAAAATAATTTTAAAAATGTTACTGAGAGTTTTTAGAATATTTCTGAGTATGCAGTTTTGTATTGTATTGAATATTAGTACAATAAAATGTTAATCTTAATCATTATATTTATTATCTGATTTTTGGCAATTTTTTTGTCAGCTGAGTTGAGTATTTTCTTCCATACAAACTTTTGAACGGAAGAAAGAAACCGCGTAACTCAGCTGATAAAAAAATTGCTAAAAATTAAGGCAATTTTTTAGCGTATTAAGATTAACAATTTATGATACTAAAGTTGGATGAGCTATAAAACTGCATACTCAGAAAATTTTACAAAAATTCTGAGTGAATATTTTAAAATTTTATTGAAGTTTCGTGTTTTGAATTTCGAATTTTCTAGAATTTTGCGTAAAGTCTTGAACCTTTGTTTACATTGATTTTATTACATATTTGTAAGCACTTTTATAAAAAATTTGCGAAAATAAGGTGGTAACTTCAAAAAGTCCTTGTGTCAATACTTTTTTACGTGAGTGTAGATCATATGCGCATCAAATTAATCTACAAAGCCAACAAAACTCATAATCAAACTAATATGCTGCATGCCACATTGTATTGCGTTGTTGTTGTTGTTGCCATTTGAAAATTTTTCAATCGACAAAAAGAACAATTGTACATATGTATTTCTCATTGTGATGAGCAAGCATTACACACACACACACACAGTCCATATATACTTCTTTAATCATTTATGCATAGAAAGGGTTAAAATTGATTAGTTGCAAGGACATTATGACAAAGGATGTTTATTAATTTTTTGTAAAGGGTCGCTGTATGCAAATGACAAGCTGGCACTTACGCATAACTACTAGAATTTGCGTTTTTATGGAAAAGAATATCCTTCTATGCTGAGCCAGTTCTTAAGAAAAATAGACAATACATACATTGAAATGTTTAATTGAAACGTGATTTTAATGCGTGTGTAAACCATTTTAAATATATATGGGGTATTCCATCCCATTTCGACCAATTTTGAACCCGACCCCTTTTAGAATTGGCTGAAAGTTTTTCTTCTTTTTCTAGCTTGCGAAAGACGTTTTTCAGAATTTGTCATCCAACTCAAAAAAAGTTATGAATTTTTAAAAAACACCGTTTTTGTTTTCAAAATGCTATAACTAAAAATTGACCGTTTGGGATCTTTTTTTTTTATTTATTTTTAAATGCACTTTTCGGAAAAAATACAAAAAAATTTTTAAAGTTTTTTTTTTTAATTTTTCAGTTTTTCGAGATTTTTCGAATTTCGCAATTCTGCAATCATCCCCACTAATCCCGGAGGGGGCCGATTTTTTTTTATATTTTTTTTTTATTTAATTGAAATCTTCAAAAATAAAATTTTTTTTTTATCAATTTTATTTATATAACAAAAAAATGTAAGAAAATGATTTTTAAGGATTCTTTACTTTATATATTATGGTAATCTACGATTAAAATGACTCGCTTTCCCTTCCCTGGTTATTTTAATCGTAGATTACCATAACATATAAAGAAAAGAATACTTTAAAATCATTTTCTTACATTTTTTTGTTATATATGTAAATAAAATTGATAAAAAAATTTTTATTTTTGAAAATTTTTTTGGCGAAATTCGAAAAATCTCGAAAAACTGAATTATTAAAAAAAAACTTTAAAAATTTTTTTGTATTTTTTCCGAAAAGTACATTTAAAAACAAATTTAAAAAAAAAAAAAGATCCCAAACGGTCAATTTTTGAAAAAGTTATAGCATTTTGAAAACAAAAACGGTGTTTTTTTTAAATTTCATAACTTTTTTGAGTTGGATGAAAAAATTTGAAAAAATTCTGAAAAACGTGTTTCGTAAGCTAGAAAAAGAAGAAAAACTTTCAGCCAATTCTAAAGGGGTCGGGTTCAAAATTGGTCGAAATGGGATGGAATACCCCATATGTAAAGACGCATATACATACATAAATGGACAGCAAAATATGAACCTTTTATACGAATAAAGACGTGGCACTGAATAACTTTTTTGGGCCGGGGGATTGAAGCCTCACAGCGTAACTCTTCATATGTATGACTCCCACTAAAACCTAATCTCTCACGACCTGCACAATTCCCCGTACTTGGTACCGCGTTAAGCATTACTTCTGGTACGGGTGCGCACTACGTGAGCTCCATACTCTCACGCTAATGGACTAAGCATCCATATTTTCATTTGCTGAAAAATATATGCCTTACACATGTGTTGACCGTACCCCATCTGTCGCTACTACAGGCCATGTTATTGATGCAACTGCCCTGGTATAAGTCACCAGGTATCGCTTCTATCCTCCTTCGCTGTTCGGCGAAATGTTCGCAACCGAAGAAACTGTGGCTTACATCGTCCAATTTTCCACAGTACAGGAAGTTCTTGCCCATTCTATGAAAAGATATTTGCGAAAGTGACTGTGTCCGGTTAGAAATGAATTCAGATAAAAGTCGATCTCTCCCCATGCTCGCCCCAACTGAACCTATTCAGTTGAGGAACTAGTTCTCTGGTCCACTTTCATACGATACTGTTGCTTCACTGTTCTTGCCAGTGTCGAATCGTCTCTTCTCGCGTCAGTATGGCAACAGTAGCTCTACTCGCTTTCGATCCACTATCGTATATTACTTTTCTTTCCTCAGCGAGTAGTTAGATCGGTATGGTTCCCACCACGAACGCGACAGCTTCAGCCGAGATTGTGCGGCAGCGCCCCTCTGCGTTGGACCGAGGTGAGAGCGATTCGGTTCTTCCGGTATTGGATTGCGTCCACCCAGACTTTTGCGCCATATAAGAGTATAAAGTCGGAGTCAAATGCAAACAGCTTTCTTGTACATGGCTTTGTTTGTGCAGCCCTCTCGCAGGCTATTCGTATGTGCTCCGAGAATGTGCGCTCACTGTCTAACTTCACACCCACCAATTATTTCGTTGAAGTGCGTCATGTAAATGGTAGTGAAGATATGCCTCTTCGTAAGGGTGACGATATCCGTTTTTGCTGTTGTACACTGCGCATGACGTGGTTTAGTTAAGTTTTATGCGTCGCCTAAAAGCATGCCCACGGCAGGTATCATGCGCACAAACACATAGAGACCAGGAACTAAAGTATGCAACAACATAGTCAAAGCAAGCGCATACAACCAAATTACAGTATTTCACTCGCAGCACAGCAGGCCCTTCAATTCGCATTCACTTTATAATAACTTGAGTATGAGGCGTGATTATCGAAAAAATGATTTTTGGTGAACGAGACACACAATATCGCACAAAATGTTACTAGCTTAGAAGATATAGAGTACTAAATATTTACGAATCAAAAATACTTCATATTATTGACACCAGTTTATTGAAAAAGCAGGTCTAGAACCATTTCCAGCCTTGTCAAAATCTGTCCTGCAAGGAGGTGGTTGGGAAAATGTAGAGGTTTCAGGCTAACCAGCATGTCTTGGGTGTCCAATATTTGATTGCGAGTAATTTTGTTTGTAATTCTAGCAATTTTATAGAATAGTATCAAAAAACCTGACGAAGTAAACCTAGTTTTGGAAGATAGGGTAAATTTAAATAATTTTACGTCCACGTCTGGGTGTCTAACCTACCAATTCAGCAGAACTATCAGCGAACCTCTCATTTGCTTCAATTTCAAATGACTTTATATTTTATTTTTTTGACTCCTTTTGCCTTTTAAAATCAATAATTTTCCTTCATCGATAACCATCAATAATTACCCAATTGAGCAACTTAACAACCCAAACAACACTCACTAACTCACTCCCTCTACAATATGCGTATTATCAGCTACGCTTCTCATTAGCAAACAATGATGAGGCATAAATAGTTTCGATAAATTTCTAAATACGAAATAAAAGGATAAGCAACAGTAGCTTAAGTATTGCTGTATGTATGCACAAGTACCTAAAAATCTTTTGTATATATTTTCTAAAATTTTCAAGTAGAAAATATGTATGCCACTTAAGGGTGACGCGCCCAAGCGGCAAAATAGCAATACATAGCCGATATAATTCAAATTTATGCGGCTGCCGTAAAGTGACTAAGCGAAAAGTGAAGATGACAGGAAATCGTGCAGTTAAAATGAACCAACTACTAACATATCCTAGCTACACATCCCACAACGCACTTTGCGCGTGTATCTACCATGAAAGAGCTGAAGGGTTCGAAATATTCAGAAATATTGTTTATTGCATAATAGTTACATTTTATCAGAGGCGAACGATCAGCAGCCAGCGTTTGTAGTGCGTTGAGACAGTACAAAATTATTAACGAAAATTTCATAAAGCATTTTTGGCGGAGAAAATATAGAAAAGTCAACATACATGCTTTCATGCAAATCCCAGTTAACATTTGTAGTCATAAATGAGTTTGAATGAAGCTCCAGTGCTCAAAATTATTTACGTGCTTGTTAACGAATCTGAAAAGAGTGCACTTCGCTCGCTATGATCACTCGTTAAAAACCTAGTATATACATCATAAGGCCCAAAATTTAAGTGAGTCATATATGACTCGTATCGTATACGTGTGTAAGACTCTTTATTTTGCCAGAAGATTCATACTTATCTCTATACAATACGTTTATTAAATTTCGCCAAAAATTGCATATGACTCATATCCGAGTCATTGACTAATAAATATACACACATTTCAAATTTTAATGTGCATTATCTTAGTTGCAGCTTATTTTATATCCACCTCCAATTTTTGAAGCGCTCGAAAATGCTTGCTGGGATATGTGTCTTAAGTGTAAATTTACACAATTTTTGCGTAAATCTTTGCCTTTGGTTCTAAACTACTTATAAAGTCATGTGCACGTACGTGAAAATAAGTATGGATGTACAAGGGCGTATAAAAAGGGGGCATGTAAGTACTGCTATTCTCTCTGCTCAAGTGAAAGGCACGGGCATATTTTATTAACGCTGAGTGAAAATTTAGTAATAAAGAGAAGCAAGACTGCAAAACATGTGTCTTCAAAGCGTTTACCCTCTGGTGAACGGAATGAGAGCACTATTGCTCTATGGTATGCCGACCGCTACTGTTGAGTTGAATTTAGGTGGGCCTTCTCTTTGGAGACTCGAGGCGAGGAGTACGCTTCGGGGTACCGTGCAATCCAATAGAATGTTACAAATATAATTAGCGTTATATTTTGAATGCTGAAACTGCTGCAACTTAAGAAATTGTTTTTCCGGATGCTGTACATATCCCATCAGGGAATTTAATACTTTATCAGATATCTAAGTGGGAATCAAAGCGGGAACTAGTCGGGTTTAAATATCCTCTTGACCCGAATCCTAATTCGATGAAGAATTTCCATTCAGAAGTATTCCCAGCTGATAATTTCCTTCTGTTACAATAACAACAGCAATAAAATTTTGATCTTGAGGGATTCGTGGCTGTTATTTTAGTTCGTATGAGACAGTTCTAAAGTATTGATAGATTAGGCACGTTGTACGAGTATCCAACTTGTGAAACGCTACCAGCCACAATGTTGCAAGCGTTCAATAGGACGTCTTAAAGTCAAGGCTCAACATTGCGGAAGCTTCCTTTACTAGAACTCGTATAATGGTTGAAAATTTCAAACTGTCTATTAGCTTTCTGCAGGCTTGGGCATCTCCGATCGGGATCAAAAGCCCGGTAAATCAGATAAAACCTTTGGTTGTTCTTATTACATTCTTATGGTCTCGGCAGAATGGATTTTCTCATCTTCATGAGGTTTGTTGCAGAGTAAACAGCGTCACATTCGCGAAAGATGTTGCACTTAAAATATAAACAGCACTTCAGATTTAGCAGGGGAAACGCGTCTTGGCTTTCCCGTTCATGTAAAAACTTTCGCGAAGCACTGTTCTATACATTCTCACTATACCATACAAACACTTTTAATTATATTTTGTTTCCTATTCATTGGTTAAAATGCAGTTTTCAATTGTGAAAACGTTGGAAAAGTAGCAACGAGTGGGAAAAGTAATTTAACTAGTAAAATCTGAAAGCACTCATAGCCAAAACAACTGTCAAATTCTTTTTCTTATGCTTTACATGTAGCAAAAGTTGAAAATTCTTCAAAGAAATACATCCAATGTACTCATTTGCCAGCGCACGATGCTGCACCAAAAATCGTATGTGTCGGGCCTATTACCCATGTTAAATGGTAGAGGATGACTACGCCACTGTGATTGGGTATTGAAGCGAGTGAAGTTAGATAGTTTTATGCAGTAGAAATAAATATTTGTTTTTTTTTGTTTGTTGTTGCATAAAAGTTCATAAAAGTGGCAGCTCAAAGTGCTGAAAACTAACTATAACTATATAAGATAAGTGCCAGTACTCCCAAATTTAAATACTCACACTCTCACACATTCACTTTTCCCTTGAACAGCATTCAGGATATGAAAGTGCATTCAAGTCATATATTTAAGTATCTATTATCAGTGTTTACCAATTATGTATTGCCAAACTCGGCTCTTAGACACCCGCAAAACTCAAATTTATTAATAATGAGTGTTGTTGTGGTTGTTATTGCTCAAAAACTACTACATCTAATAAAGTAATTTAGCTGTTTATGTGTGAACATGTGTGTGTGTGTGTGTTTGGGTGTGCACTGATATGATAAATGCCTAAATGCGATTTTCATTAAATTCTTAGACTCAATGTATATGTAAATGAATATTGTGATACGGGAGGTATAAAGAAAAACAGAAGAAAGCGGGGGGGATTAAGCGTTAATATGTGTCGTTAATGTTGGTTAGAGATTAAGTAAAAGTCAGATGCGCGGAGTAACAAAAATAGGTTTGAATAATGTGATATCAGGACAATAGCTATTTCTTGCAAGGGTTTGAAAAGGAATCTTGATAGGAATAGTTTTGTGGGACGAGCATTTGTAAGCGCATACATATGTACGTATTTGAGTACATACGTAATATTTTTTATTCTTCACATACTTGACTTGAGGTTACTCAACTGAATATTGCATACTTTTGAGAGTAAAAAATGTTAAATATTTTTTTTGTTGTAATAACAGATGATTTTTTTATAGCAACATTCTTGAATTTACCAGCTGCGATTTCTGGAAATCGCTAACGCTAAAAATCGAACTGTAAAATCGCTGTTTCAGAGAAGGGATTCCAGCAAATAACAATAAGAAGCATCTAAAAGTGTGCAATGATTAAATAGTTGTAAGTCACTCACATTGTCGCAAATAGTTAAGCTATACGGACAGTAGTACTGTCATGTGTTACATACTTCTAGGCGCAATATATTTTACTTTGACTATTTAGCAAACGCGCTTTATCATAAAAAAATCAAACTGTAAAATCGCCGCATTGTTGAATTTACCAACTGCGATTTCTGGAAATTGCTAACTCTAAAAATCTAACTGTAAAATCGGCATTTCAGAGAACGGAGTCCGGCAAATATATTTGAAGAATATATGTAAAAAGCGTCTAAAAGTATGCAATGATTAAATAAATGTAAGTCACTCACACTGTCCCAAATAGTTTAGTACTGTCATATGTTGCATACTTCTAGGCGCAATATATTTTACTTTGACTATTTAGCAAACGAGCTTTATCATAAATGCTTTCCGAAATTCTTGAACCAAGAAAAACATAACAAAAACGTTCAACTAAGAGATTGTATGTAGTAAACTTATTAAAATCAATCCAAAAAAGACCTGTGAAATGCCAGAAATTTGTTAACTTCAAAAAAATTACACTCGCGTGACTTGTTCCCAGAAAGCCGACCACGCAGAAAGTTAACAGTTTCTTTGACATTCTCAAGAGGCTGGCCTCTTCAAGCCTACTGTAAGCAGCAATTCAATAAAACTTGTCATATTTTATGAATGATAAATCATCTTAAAAAGTCTGTTGTTTTTTTTTTTTTTTTTTTAATAAAAAGAGGATTGCCTTGCACACTAGATTCAACAAATTGAGTACAGCTCGGCTAGCTTTTTTCCTTTTCACATTCTAATATTGGAAGAGTCAGGCGTCAGATTTTGCGCTATCTCTGATGCAAACGTGAAAATTGGTATGTCAATAATGGAAAGTTATTATTACTCGGATTATCTTATTTTTATTCTGCTTAGACAGCTCTTCTTTAGAGATCCAACCGTTTATAAAATACAGAAACTCAAAAACATTCGCAACTCTTTCATCTTTTAAATGAATGGCACACGTGGGTTAGATAAGTCCCTTGCCAGTTTATGTGTATCAGTTGCGTGCAATGAGACGTAGAAAAGCTTCTAAACAACTCTTAAGAGCAGTCCTCAGCGGGTTAAGAGGCTAGTATATATCTGCGGTACGCATGCCTGTCGCAAGCAGCGAGTAAAATCTGCAGACCTCGAAAGTTCGAAACCCTCAGGGAAATACTTTTTTGCTGCAAGAAGAAGAACAAGACTTAATTCACCAAAAAAGTGCTTTGTTTTGCACCGTTAACTGGATGCATTTTTTTCTGTTTGGAATCATATTTAACAATCATTTTTTTGTGCATATTTTTAGGCTGGTCCTATTTTACGCAGTCAGAGTTTCAAAGAACTTTTGTCTTAACGACCAATACTTTACTTATTCAACTCGTCCTTTAAATTCTTTAACTGTGCATACTTTTAGGCTGCCAAAAAGTAGGTATTATGAATACTCTAGCAAATAGTCAGAATTGAAAAAGCGTTTACTTGAGACTGCGGCAGTTGCTTTGGTCATTGGTCTTCACATTGTCATATATCTTTTGTACATAATTTTAAGATGCAAAAGTATGCTTAATAATAACTTTGAACTAAAGTAGTCAGAAATGAAAAGTAGTCTTATATTAAGTTGAGGACTATGCTTTATTATATGCCCTTTATTGCATTCTTTTAAGCTGCAAATGTGAGTAAGTATATTCGTGCTTGCTTCAAATTAAGTGCTATAAAGAAAAGTATGTTTATCCTGTATCAATTAATTAGGCTTTAAAGCTCCTTACTATAAATATCTGCTATTTACCATATTCAAAAACCTGTTGCATAGTTATAGGCTGACTGCTTGCATAGCCATGAACACTTCTGTACAATTTTTGTTTAAATTTCTACTTAATATTCAACCTTTCATACGCGCTATACAATTTCATGTTGTGAAAGTATTAAACTCTCCACAATTCTGCACCTTTTCTTTGCATACTTTTAGGCAACTTAACTAGTTTGGCAAACAAAACAGTTCTCACTATCAGTGACATTTCATTCAGCTTACCCATCTACACCTTTAAAGCAAAAATTAACAATTTCAAGATTTCTGTGGCATAGCACGCAAAGTGTCATTAACCCGCATGCAGCCACCGACCACAAACGTAGCAAACTAATGCGGCTATTTTAGCGCAAAGCATACATGCATACTTAGAACAGACAAATCAAGTTCAAAGCACACAAATTGCACAACTTGTCTTCATATATAAAAACTTTAAGTATATGAGTTTAGAAAGATAACAAAAAATGTTAAAATAGTGAAAAAAATTTAGTGAAAAGTAGCAGCGCATTTGTGATTGTGGTTAGTTGCGTGAGCTTATTCACGTACACACATTGAAGTGCTGAAGTATTTGTACTCGTTTGCCTCTTTAAGTGTGTGTGAAGATATGCGCTTATGTGTGTTGTCATTTTATATGCGTGCAGGAGTAACTGCTGTTGTCTGCCATATACCGGATTGTGGGCTTTATTTCACACACTGGCTCTCTCGGTTTCTTGCACGGCGCCCCCAACTAAAAACAAAACTATGCCAAAAACTTTCAAGGACACATTTAGAATGCTCTTGCAAAGCAAGCATATGTGTGTGTCTATCTATATGTATGTATGTATTTAAATACATGTTATTGTAGTTAGATTTCACATGTGTAGTTTTTATTGCTAGTTAATGTGCGTATGTGTGTGTGTTTGTGCATATGCGTGTTTTTGTCGGCTGTTTTGCTGCCACAAAACTCACATTAAACGATTGTCTCTAGCCAACGAGCGCACACACATAAGAGTACATACCTACATACATACAAACTTCAGCTAACAAACAAACTCCTTTTTATGTTGCTGCCAGCTGTCAGTGCTGTATGTAAATGTATGTATGTAAATGTAACAAGTCTGCGTAATTAAAACGCTTCCCTTTCAAAATTAAAGGTTTTCTAATGTCGAGCGCCCAAAACTATGCTACGCATACTTTCTTTACAGCAGCATTGACATGTGCGTTAGTTCTATAAATGCTTTGACAGCAAAGTCGAGGACAAGTTTTAAAAGCGCATTTTTTTTTTTTTGTTGTTGACAACCGCGCATGGATTGCAAGCAGCAGACAATATTTTTGCACAGTTTTAGGGGAGCAGACAACATTAAAGCGAAAGCTATGCATTTACGCTTTAAATAATAATAGCATCAAAAACTACTAGAACTTGTATGATATTTAGCACGTTGTCAAATTAAAATGTTTACCAAAGCACAGCTCAAGTGCAATTTTTCTTCGGAAACAGGAATAAACATGCTACTACTACTCGAATTGAAAAGGTTTCTAGAGGTTAGCGCCTAAAATTATGTTATAAATATTTACATTTAACAATTTTGCTATATTCGTGACGAAGTTGATGACGTAAGGCGTAAGTTCGCCGTAAATTAATATTGCAGTTAAAATTTTGTTTTCAAGACTTATGCACTGGTAGGCACAACATGTTGCTTACTTCATATCCTTAGGCGCAAAGATCAAACAAGACATATATGTAAAAGCGCAAATAACGCTACAATTTCACTTTTAACTAAATATTTGTTAGGGTGTCAAATTTTCACGCTGCACTGTACTTAAACTAGCTTTTTTTTGTTTTAGTTTGTCTTTAAAATATTGCTTGAAAGCTCTTATTGTTGCATACATCTAGGCGCCAACTGTTGGTTGCTGCGTACATACTTTTGTATTGCAATATATATGAAAAATGCCTGGCTAACTCGCCGTGCTTTCTTTTCTCTCTGTAGTTAAGGATGTTGTGTAAAGCGCCAAAAATTATGCAGCATTTTATTTACTTAAACACATTAAATGCTTTCATGCCAAAAAATGTGTTATGGAGCAGTAGAAATGTTGTTATGTAGTTGATAATTTGGTGTTATCACTAATTGAAGTTTAATTAAAGCAAAACAGTTGCAGTGCAAAATATTTCATATTTTTAGGCGCATATGGAGTTTTGCAAAAAAATTAACGCATTTACATCATAGTTTCTTACAAACAAGCGACCACTTGGTTTGTTGAAGAAAAAAGTAAATTGAAAAATATATAGAAAAATTCAACAAATATTAAAAATATACAACAACATTTTTTCTTCGCATACGCTGCCAAATGTGTCCACCACCTTTTCATATTTCATATCACAGTCCTGCGAATCATTTTTCAGTTTTACTGGTAAAATAGTATTTAAAACTCTTTAAGAATGGCCTGTGTTGCATACATCTAGGCGCACGACGAGGTCGTTGACAGTTATGTATAGCATATTTGCTAGTGTACGCTTGCCAAAGCGAGGGTGAAATGACGAAAAAGTCGACAGAGCGGCTGCTACGCCTTTTACTACGACTACGAGCACTACAATTTATATAGGCCAAGGTATTGCGCATAAAAGTATGCAACAAAAAGTATAAATAGCGGTTTAAAGATGAGTTAAGCACAAAAAGAACAACACACGCCCTGAGTTAACTGCTACTGGTGACTGTGTAGATGCGGCAGCAGCCAGAACAACAAAAAGACAACTGCGTCCACTTCAGACATTAGAGTCAAAAGCCGGCGCTATGGACAAAGAAGTAGCACAGGAGTCGCAGCGCAGAAAAGATATGACGATGGTGATGTTGTTAAGGACGACGTCGAGGGCGTGTTATGACATCACTTCCTGCTAAAAAAAGTAGGCAGATATATATAATATATATATATTTCCACATGTATATGCACAAATACATAAAAAATGTAATAGTAGCAAAACAGCTGTAGCTCAAGGACGTCCCGAGTTAACCAGCCAGCTAGCAGACAAATGGACCAACGGACAGACAGACGTGAAGTGAAGCCAAGCGCATATGCTTGAGATATACATATATACATAATTAGTATTAAAACATATTTGCAAGCAAAAGGAGACGAAGAAAAACAAAAATCAAAAGCAAAAACAAGCCAAAGCATGTCTTTATTGTATACCAGAAGTTGTTGTTGTAGTAAGTAGTAGGCGTTGCTTACTTGCTACTGCCGACCACATCCTCGGGAGCTGTTGGTTAAATTCGTTGGGAAAAGCTAAAACTACATTCAACATTAAAACGCTTTAAATTCAAATGAAACACAAAATGTTAGCATACTTTTAGGTTGTATTGAAATTATTTAAGAAGTACACTCGCTCGTCGCAGAGCAGACAAACGTATACTACATAAGCACAATGAAAACAAAATGAAGCAGAGCACGTCATCGTCGTCTAATTTCACTCATAAAGCAAGAAAGCAACCACAGTTAGCAGAAAGCAAAGCAACCCTTTTTTCTTATTTTGTGTGCTTAATTTAGTTTTAAGATAATTTGCAGACGTGCAGGCGCAAAACAAAAACATTTACAAACATACAGCGCTTTGAAAATATCTAAACTTATATTAGTATACCAGCACGGAAAACTACATGCCTCACAGCAAAAATTATGAAAATGTATCAAACTTGAAAGTTGAATTTCCTTAAATAGCTTTCTTAGCATGCGCCTTAAAGTATGTTGTTGCCTGCTAGGTAAACTAGTAGCTGCTTTCACTGTCAAACAATTTAGCAGGCATGATTTTGTATTGTCTAAGGTTATGGTAAAAATTTTAAGCAAAACAAAATAGCAAAAAATATATAGGGTGAGTGTATTAGTGTCTCTAAAAATACTTTCTGTAGCATACAAACAGGCGGAAGTATAAGCAACAAGGCAAGGAAATACACTAAAATTAGCAAAACAAAGTAGTAACCAAAAACATTCGAATGAGTAAAGTAACTAATGTCAGTTAGAAAATATGCAACATACACTAAATATGTACAGGAAAGCTATATATATACAATTATTGTTTGGCATACTTTTAGGCGCAAGCAAATTTTAGCACATAGCTGATATACACAACTCTTTATTGAAGAATTTAGACTAAACTACATACAGTTTTGTGGTTTTAGATTTTGTATATAAGACAGGCAGCAGCGCAAAAGCACAAAATATATAAAATGATAGCACCGACAACCAAAAGTAGGCTATCTCATATTGAATTTTAAAGTTTAAAAGTCAGCTTTGTACTTTGGTTGCATAACAGTTTTCATGCTTTAAATTAATTGATTTCTTGCTTGATACGGCAGCAAAATTATTGTTTTGTATGTAAATTGGTGCTTTATTTGAAGGCGCCTAAAAGTTGTTTGCAATAAAAATCATTTTATTACTTGGCAGTTGAGTACAGTAGAAGAGGTCACTTTTGTTTTATATAGTAAATAATGAGGAAGCAAGGTTTTTTTTATTTTAAGGTCATAAAGTTACTTGTGTAGCTCTTAACAGCATATTCTTTCGCGCCTAAAAGTAGACTTTAGTAAATAGCGCTTAGAATTATTAAGTGAAAAATCGTTTTAAAATATATACGTCAAGGAGAAAGCGCTAATGAAACATCGCAAAAAAGCGCTTTTAATAAACTTGCTTGATGTTGTAGTGATGGCTCCTAAAAGTAGATTTTATAAAACGAAAATTAAATTTCAATAAAAAAATTACATTAAATTTCAATGAATGTTTCCAACCTTAAAATTTTGTCTATTTAACTTTTTTAACTTAACTTTCATTTTTTATCATTGCAGGTAAGCTTCATGAATAATACTGCTATGATAAATTATGGTTCAAGATCGCCTGAAAATAGGCAATAAAATTACGTAAGTTTTAAATATTTTAAAGTCTCTAATTGCATGTACAAATTTTGTTTCAAACAATTTTTATAATAGAATTTTTTAAAAATAAACTAGATTAGTTTGAAAACTTCGAAAGCACACAGCCTTGCACAACATATCTAGGAATCAGTCTAGGCAGTAAGTTGCAGTGGAACCTTAACTTCCTGCAGAGAGTGAAAAATGCCTCGACGGCGCTTTATTGGTATTTTACACTATGGAGGCTTTGTTTTGTGGACAGGAATTCTGCACATTCCACCTTTAGACCTGACGGCGAAGAACATAGCATTAACAACTGCAACGAGGCCCAGTGCCTCTAGGCAGCTTGAGCGCATACCATACGGCCATAGTCAGTGTCATCAATTACTGGACGAACTGCGCTTCGAAGGGGCTCTTGAAGCCACAATAGAAGTGGTTGATTAATGGCAGACAAGGCGGTACACGTTGATGTTGTTTTTGTAGTGAAAAAGCCACTCTCCGAAGGTTTTGGGGAGTGTTATCGATATTAATGGTCCTTTGCTGGATATATATCCGATACGAAACGATTTTATATGGCAAGATGGAACCTTCTAGGTCATCTCCACTCACACCCTAGTTCAATGGGAAACTTGGAGTAGCCACAGCCTCGTCTGCTAAAGAAACATTATTCGCCACGGGTCGGTGAAGCGATACAAGAGGCTCAGACCCTAGTTATTAGGTGTGATACAGCTATCAGATCTAGAAGCAAGTGGCAAAGTGCCTAGAAAGCTTCTCGTATTGCTAAGGAGTTATTTTATAACATAAGTCCTGGCTTTTGATAGGGTTTTTCAGTTTTGTCGTTAAACAAACTTCAAGTAAAACTATCGACTCATTCAATCTATGTGACCGAAAAGTTCAGCATATCCTAATCAACGGAGAAAAGTTTCAAGATAGTAATATTTCTCGTTTCTTCGGGCTTAAATTAATTCAGTGTCAAAAATGATGCAGCTTAAAATATTACTTAACATCACACAACAACAAAACACGGACATTACAACGGAAATTCAAACTAAAAAAAAATCGAATGCATTTTCTTTGTGTTAAAATCAGATTAATGTGAGAATAATAACAAAACAAAAAAATAAGAAAAAAGCAACAACAAATGGTAAGAATAATGACAGTATGGGAATAAGCAGGAATAACAACAACTCATGTGCTCTTCGCAGCTACATATTCAATCACAGTTTCAATATTTGACGCGCTCAACTTCAGCGATAAAACGCGCACAGACTACGCATGTACATATGTAAATCAGTGGTGCACTAGAGAGCTTCGTAAAACTATTAGGCGTTCGCCTACATGTTGTGTGGACTGAAATTTAGAGCGCAGCGACAGAGATTCGATAAAGCAAGCAGTCAATCTGTTTTAGCTTGTATTTCAAGCAGTAAAAATCTCATGCGTGAATTCTATGCTCAAACATTCTCCATGTAAACCCATATTATTACAAAAACATTTCGTGGTGCACCACTGTTGTAGATATTACGTGCAGTTAATAATTATCCATAAGATACATTCGAACGCACAAACAGCGTTTAAGCTAAGCTAAGAATAAAATGCGCTAATGAAAACAGGATCGACGAAGTTGCAATGAAAAAGCGCAAGAAGTGATATTTAAAAAAAATCCACGAACAGAGAAAAAATTCATAGTATGCGCGGATGAGAAAAATATGTCGCTAGAAATTGCAAGATGCATGAAAGTAGTATGAGCATTAGGGTGGTTTTATCTCTCAGAATTTTTTTGGGGGCACCCCCTAAAATGTTTCATTCTGTTAGGTTTTAAGATGTCCAAAGCTTGAGCACAATTGGAAGATGTTACCCCGTGCCAATGGGGCCTCAAAGTTTTGAAAATCTCGATTTTTTGTCAGTTTGGCGTTTAAAAAAAGACCTAGACCTCATCGAAAATTTATTGAAATACGAAAGCATTGACTTAGAAACATCAGAAAATGGAATTAACAAAATGATTATCCAATATAATCGAGCTTAACGAGATGTGCGATGAGAATATCATCAAAAGTTCCAGCATATGGATGTGGGTAGAATAGCAATAAAATGGTGTCCAGATCTTTATGATCATTACATTTAAAAGAAGACTTGAAAACGACTTTCATTACGTTGTTCAAAGATTGCATATAAAATATTATTAACAGTATCGCCTTTAATTTGATGTATCACACGGGCAAATAGCTTTAGCCGTTCCAGAGATATGAGTCGCCGAAGTCGCCAAACTGCCAAAAAAATCGTGAAAAACTTTGAGGATCCAGTGGCATGGGTAAACATCTTCCAATTGTGCTTAAACTTTGACAATCTTAAAGTCTAACAAAATGAAACATTTTAGGGGATGCAAAAAAACCGACATCGATTTTTTTTAAACCACCCTAATGAGCATGCATTAGGATGGTACTAATTTCTATTGAGGAGGGAGGGGGGATGTATAGTTGGTTGGCGGTACAGCATATTTAGTATGCAAGGTACAAAAACAATTTTGAAATTTAATCTCGATTAAGAAAGATTTGAGGAGCATTAAGTTTGCATGGTAAAGCACTGATACATCTAAAGACTTTTGAAATTAAGTTGTTATATATATATTAATTGTAATAACTCTTTACAGAAAGTTCATAATTTGGAAAGGGGAGAGGTCTTGTCTCCAAATCGTGCCTATGATTTTACTTTTTGTTTGTTGCCTTCTGGCAACTTCAGCGACGCAACCATTCCAGGCTTCTTAATCACCTCATTGTATCTGCGATGACATTGCTACTTTGGAGCATATGACTTACGATAATCTCGGGGTAGTAATCTTCTCGAAATATGCTGCGCAGTCTATACCTAAAATTATACGACTTCGGACATTCGACAAAGATGTGCTAAACATCCGCTTTTCACACACCCCCCCCCCCCCCCCCCACAGTGGTGGCCGTATTTTTTTCTTCTTGTTTGAACCGGTTAAAGTATTCCTTATAACATCGGAGCACAGTTAGAATCTGTGTCCGTATCGCGGTTTACGATAACATAATGAGAAACGCTTTCTCCCAAACAATAAATATGAATTCTGTGAAACTATATGTAAAAATGATATTGAGTTATGGATCTAATGAGTACTAATAACCGCTATTTAACATATTTCTTTAATTCGATGCACCAGTTCTGAGCTTTTTTGATTTAAAAAAATTGTTTCAGTCACGTATCGTATAACACGATACGGGCCCTGGGTTAAATAGAAGTCTACTTCGCCGTGCATTCGTGTCAGCCACTGATACAAGTCTGGGATACAACTATGGCCTAGCTGCCAGTTTTGTGTGCTGATTTCTCGTAATCTGGAGCTCGTATTTTCCGTCTTAGTAATCTTTGCGGATTCATTTGCCAATATATCGATGAGACACTGCTAAGCAGCGCACTGCATGTTCGAAGCGCGCATAAGCGGTACGTTGACTTAACTTCGCGCTAGTATGACGCATACTCTGTGGCCTGGTGCCAAATAGGAACACCGTAGATAGCCACCCTAGTAATGCGCGCTCTTGAGTGAGCGATAACATTCTCATAGCTGATGAATACAGATTATTTGCATATTGAACATTTTTTTATTGAGAATCAGGCATTTTTTGACAAAAGGGTATACAGCATTGTCATAATTCTGGAAACATACATACATACAAAACCACATACAGACCCGAACTCCCATCAAACCAAAGGCTTCTGCTGCTGCCTGCATTTGATTTACTAGCTTATGACTGCAAAGCAAAGCACAGCGGAAGTACATGTAAAGGCGTACGTATGCATATATATATATGTGTGTGTGTGTGTATTCATATCCGACAGCTGCGCGCATTTTTTAATGACAATTTCATATTTCAAAAATGTGCCCTTCATTTTACATTTTGATGCTCAACGTGTTGATGATTTTTCAATAACAAAAGGGCCCGCAGAACATTGTTTCGATATCTTCAAAATAACTTTTTGACACGCATAAGACAACACAAAACACACATACACACACACACGTTGGCTCGAAAAGTTGCATGAATGCAACTCCTTTAGTAGCTACATTCATTCCTTTTTTTATGATTTAACATCATTAATTAATGCATCATGCATACAAGATGTAAGGAAGCACTCGGGCATATATGTGTTGTTGTTGTTTATAAATGCATTAAAAAGATACATTTCTTCTTGAATTCTGGTTTCGATTTTCCTTTGTGCTTGGCGCGCGGGTGTTGCACATAAATCAAAATTAAGTTGCTCTTCCTTACACTACATCGGATATTCTCTTACGACGTTTTTCGTTTGAAAAAAAAAATTAAAAATTGTGTTGCTTTGCGGTAAATATCATCTTAAGCAGTCAATAATATAAAATATCTTTAATCAGCAGTGCCATACGCTCACAAGATTCCCCTTTTTATGCAAGTATCAATTTTACATATGTTTTTTTTTTAAGTTTTTATCGTTCCCTACAACAGAAATGGGGTTGTATTGTATTTGAAAGTTGCTTAACAGATATGACACGTTAAGTGCCTCCTTTTTGAGCTTATATTAGCAATAAATATTAGAGATTAAGTAAATATGTATTTACAGATCTTTCCCTAGATACTTTTACGGAAAGGAGGAAATGATCGAGCACGTTTGCCCTACTCTCGACAGTCTAGGACTCAAGCTATAAGTAGTGGTATTGCTAATAGATCTAGAAGTAGCAAGTAGCATAGATCACAGCAAGCGTCTAGTATTTGTCAAGAGTACAGAGTTATTTTATTAAAAGGTCCTGGTTTGTGATAAGGTACCAGCCAATTCAACCTAACCTATTGCAATACTTAAACAAGGTTTCCATCTTAGATCTGAAGCAGTCAAACTTCCTTTATTCGATATAACATTTCAAAATATCCCAGGATCTAAGTATATTATAGTCACTCTTGTATCAACTAAATAAGTGCTTAGTTACAACTCCATTTTAGTTATTTGGTGGGGTTAGGCTATTGTTTCTCTTATTTATACTGATGCTATTTAAGGTTTTGTAGTTCTCGTTGTGGTTGTTATTATTTTTGTTACTTCCTCGCTGCTGTTTCCTTCAGGCATAGTCTAACTTTTTCTATATTAATTTTTTTTTTCTTACTATTTAAATCCTTCATACTATTGTTGTTTTTAACTCTGTAAGTTTTGTGTTTTTATCTCTGGCTTTGGGTTCGGATAATTTTTATCCTTGTTGCTATTTATCTTGTTTTTTTATATTTACTAGCCGGACACGCGGACATCTTGCGCAACAAATATTACTAAAGTATCATATCAACAGAAATCAGCTGTTCTATCAATCAATCATCTATCAATAAAAACTTACATGCGCTTGCGCTGCCATCTGGCGAATGTTAGCAACTGCCAGTAATGCAGTGTTAGTTCTAATCAAATATTCACAATAGTGGCATAGTACAAATATATTTCTTTGTGTGTTCTCAATCGTTTATTTTTAACAAATTATTTTAATAAAATATAGCTAAACAAAAGCATTACGACCAATAATGCCGAAAGTTCATAATGGCGCGAATTCCATCTTTACAACCAACACTTTATTTATAAAAATTAGCCTATCGCGACATTAGTGATCTAGGTCTATTTAAAACGTGTTAGACTGAGAACTACATGCCGTATTGCTAAAATTCTAATTGTATATTTAGTTGCGAGTATAGCTTCAAAAATGACTTATCGGTGATTATTATTATTTTTTTTTTTGTTAGGTTATCCACCTCCTATATTTGCTCCCCTCTATCCCCGATCTTCTCCATCGTGTTTCTCGAAAATATGCTAACGTCTAAGAGTGAAGCGGGCTGAAAATAAATGGAGAGCATATCTAGCACAACCATAGGTTCCACCCTACCGAAGTCTTTAGCCTAGATCCTAAGTAATGTGTTATAAAAAGCGCTTCAGTTTATTATTTGGTTCTCAATTCCACATATGAATACCTCCGATTCCCCAAATGCCCACTTAAACTTAATTTAATATTAACTTAATGTGTTTAATTAAACGACAGGAAGTAACTCAAACCATAGTCAGCTTCATTCAATTTCAATTTTATGAGTATAAACTTTTTGGTTGATTTCATTGCTTAGTAGTTTCGATCACCGTTTTACTGCTACTGGATTTTGTATTTATACTTGCTTTTTGTTTTTAATTTTCTCCGAACTTTCAGCGATTTTTTGATTAACTGATTTTATATATCCGCGCATAAGCGTCAGCATCTTAATGTACTTGCACTCATCACAGAGAGGCTCATCACATAGAGGGCAGCATGGGATCGTCAAATGCGCTCGAAATCGTGTGTGTTGTTGTTTCGCCGCATTTGCGTGGTATCAACTACACTCCGAACTGCCTGACATTAATTTAATTTCGCTTCCGCTCATCAAGAGTTCAGCTGAAATCAAATCAAATCAACTCGAACGTGATATCACATACTAAATAAGCTTGAGTGCTTTCAATAAAAGGGAAAATCAGTAAAATACAATTGAAATAAAATTACAAAAATCAGCAACAACTTAACTCGCACGCTCTTTTTTTCGCATCAATCGAATTCAATTAACAACATTTTAGTAGCTTCTGCTGAGCTAAGTTTAATGCGCATATCTTAGCATATCACAAGCAGCGCAGATGCGCAGATAAATCATCAGTTGATTTTTTTTTTAATCTGTGAAGATGCGACCCCACACAATACACACACACATACACATGATGCTTGGCTGTACTTTACGTGCTGACAATTGATCATACTGACACCAGCGTTTCCCAGGCGTTAGTTATTTGCTGCCGCCAACAACCAACTACACGTTTGTTGGAGCAATCGGTTTACAAAAAATAAAAACCAATTTCTCAGCCCAAGTTGGAGCTCATAGCTCATTTCTTCACGCGCTTCTGTTTGTTAAATTTAAACCGGATGTATGTGGTTTCTTACGAATTGGTAATTGTAGACGTCTGCATCACTTTTTTTGTGTGTTGTTGTATTCGTATATTTATTTATTAGTATTCATTAGGATTTGTTAAGTATGAAGGCAAAATCTGTGTGAGTACGAATGTGTTTATAATGATTTTTGTTAGATTTTCTGCGCTTGTAAATTGGAATGATTGAAAGATTATGGGTTGATTGAAGCTAATACTGTGGATTTGCTAAGATACCATGAAGCTTAGGAGGCGTTTATCTTGCTGTTGAAGAAGATCTCATATGAACTTTTACAAAATTGTTGCGAGTGAGTTGGTTAGGCGTAGCAAGTTTTATGGGAAATTAAAAATCGTTCTGAATGCTGTTGTAGCGATAAAGACACTCCACGACGGTTTTGGGGAGTGTTATTGATGCTATTGGTCCTTTGCCGGATATAAATCCCGTACGTTCCGCTTACAATCACGATTAAGGTACAAGCCCGACCATCTCGGGAATGGTTTAATATGACCACATTGAACCTTCTAGGTAATCGCCACCATCCCCTTGTTCCATGAAGCTTGGGGTCGCCAGAACCTCGGCTGCTAAATTAATTGGATTCCCCACGGGTAGGTGAGCTTGACGATTGGGTTGGAGAAGCTTTAAATTGCGCTGGCAACACCTTGAAAGTGTTGCGCTACACAACACTTTGAGTCTTTTGGATATTTTAGTCGCCTATTGCGACAGGCATACCTGCCGCGTGTATATTCTAAGCCACCTAACCCGCTGGGGTAATTCTTTTTTCTGAATCAGTTCATTTTTTTTCTTAATATAATTTACTTAAACTACTGCAAGGAAAACGTTTTTAAAAATTCCACTTCTGATTTTCAGCAAATCAGTTAATAAAGTATATATATTAATATTTTATTGAAGAGTACGTTTTTCCAAAAATGTATCTCCTTATAATTGTGTTGATCAGACGTTGTTTAAACAACTGATTTTTCTTTTTATATCATTTTACTTACTTCACTGAGCACTTAACACTTTTTTTTTTTTAATTATTTGCATCGCTTCTCTCCATTATTTCTTCTTTTTATAAAATTTTACTACGCCAAAGCCTGCAAGTAGAAAAAAAATTACTTTATAAATATTTCATTAAAATTCTTATCAATATAATTATTTACCACTCATTCCATCATTAGACTTCCATTATAATAATTTCTCGGAAAACTTTACCATCATTACATTTTATTTACACACAAATACACACGTGCATACAATCACGCCCAATTGCTGCAATCATTTACCATTTTACCACACACTTCACTTACCACGCAGTAACAAACTCTATCGCTTGCAATTTTATCTTATTTATTGTGCAGTTCAACAGTTTTATGGTCACCTAGTAGATAGGTAGAGATACACTGAAGTGGCCTCGTTGCTAGGCAACGCCACAATTGCAAGCTTATCTATTACAATGCAATTTGATTGCCTGCAAAACTACTTTATACCCGTGCTCGCTCTCATCCTCTTAACCTGCTTTTGGGCTCAGTAATTGGATGGGGTGCATACAGTACACTTCATGCCGCCTGTAGCAGCATCTATCAATTGCAGTAGTTTTTAGTTAAGTTGCAGCTCGTTTGCTCTGCTTGTTAAAGTTTTATTTTTTTTTTTTTTTCCTTTTTTCACCTTTTCACGTGGCAATTTTTTCCTGTTATTTTTGCCTCATCGATTTTGCTGGTTTACTCCCATTCTCTCACCTTCATCATCTATTTTATGCGTTATTGCTCCATTTCTTTATTCAAGCTCTATGGATATTTTTTATATGTTCGTGTGCTCGACAGCGTATACGTAAAAAGGGAGGAGCCAACTGAAAACCAACCAATATTTTATTGAATATATTTTTCATATACATAAATACATTAGTTATCAAACGCACAGGCGTTTCATCTTCTTGCAAGTGGGTTAGCTGGGTGTGTTGAGAGAACACACAATTTGTTTTTATACTTACAGGATTCATACTTATTTTATCTGAAAAAGTAGGCACTTACAATAAGTAGAAAATAATTGTATATAGTAATCACTTTTCCGAAAAAAAAAAAAAAATTTGTTTTTAATTGTGTTCCTTGCCGCATGCTTTCTTTGGACTTTTGATTTATTCCACTTCCGAATTATTTTTTTTTTCCGAATAATTTTTTTTTCTTAGGGCTTTTCCAAGCCCTAATGTCCACTTTTTCGAAAATGACTGTATCTTTGAGTAATAGATAAATACTAGTCAGACCTGTGCGCATCTTGCGCAACAAAATACAATAGTTTCAGATCAAATATCAACAATCGTTTATTTTTAACAAATTATTTTAATAAAATATATGTAGTTAAACAAAAGCACTACGACCAATAATTCCCAAAGCTCTCTAATAGCACAACCAAAACTTTATTTATAGATTTGCATTCCAAATAAGAGCAAAAAAGAGACCTGCACATAAAAACAGCAATTAGAAATAAAATATGAGATACTTTTTCTTTAATTCACGTTCTGCTTTTATTTAAAGATTACCCGAAACAAAAAATGTTCCTAAGTTGATCCTATCGCACGTTTTAACGTAAAAACATCTAATTAAAAATTTTCATTTCTCGAGAAATTATTAAATACTTCAATACTGTCTTTGTTACGAAAATTAACGAAAAATAACACATCATATTTTCAAAAAAAATCTGTCCTATATGATATATTCTTGAAACAAAAATAGGTATAAATAAGTTGGCCATATTTAATGATTTGTATATCAACTCGTATCTAATAATCTACATACAGACCCCTGTTACTTGTAGCAAGTTTCGCAATAGCTTTTTATTTATCCCACTTCCGAATTATTTTTTTTTTTCAAATTTAATATTTTTATTGTGTTCTTCGTCGCATGCTCTCATAAGGCTTTCGAATTATTTTTGTTTTCAACCTTTCCAGCCCTAATTTTTATTTCTTCGAAATTTACAGTATCTTAGCGTCAGCCATAGATATATATTTGCACTTGCGCACATGACAGTTTTCCTTACTTAGCAATAGGCTGCTATGTGATGATCACCTGAAAAAATGTATACATAAGTTGGTCATATTTAATGATTTTTTTTTTTATAAACATACATAAAAATCTTGGTTCCCTGTCTCCAGCTATGCAATAACTTGTGATTTATTCCACTGCCGAATTACTCTTCTTTCAAAACTTTCGCAAAACCCTTTTTTTACAAAAGCTTTTTTCTCTTCACCGTCCTCCATACCACTTCCGAAATTTTTTAAATAAAACAAAAGTTGTTGTATTGTCTTCGCCGTTTTCTATACCTCTAGCAAAAACTGTTCTTTCTCATCTGCAGCCACCACTTTATCTTCGTATAATGCATAATATATAGCACCTGATTCGTAGCACGTTTTATTTTATACATGCACTATCACCAACATCCAATCATTCATGTTATTACCGAATACCATTGTACATAAGATCACAGTAAATTCATGTGCTATCGGTACATTCCTTCTTAAGCAATCATACTTTTATACCCCAACTATTCCTTAGCTAAAGTTGGCGCTCTTGCCAGTTGTAATTCTTCGCCTCTTTGATGACTGCCATTTAATTTTACATCAGGGAGAATGCTTTTTCCCAATGCTATTACATATGTATGAGTTTCACATGTATTACAAGTATATAATATACTATAGCACCAATCTATGACAGCTCATGGTATCAGCATCATTATATATATATTTTTTTTTCGATTCGTTTTATTCCTTCCCTATCTACCTTGGGTGCTTATGTGTACATAATGGCAGCAAATTTTTCCATTTCTTATTTACTAGCTATACATTTATATATATATATATTTTTCTTTATTATCAGTATACATTGTAGAATATTAATGCAATTCATATCAAGCTCTTCTTGCCTCTCGTTACTTCTTGCTGACTTTTCGATTCTATAGCTCGCAAAAGCAATTCGGTTCTCTGGCCGTTATTTGAAAAAGTATACAAAAATTCATATTTACAAAATTTCTATATAAAAATAATCATAACTCTTATTACTTGTGTATATATATTTGTATATAGCATCTTACCATCACACTTCAGTGCTTTCGCTTGGATTCCAGCTCAATTTCGCCTTTCACCATGCCATATTTATTACCATTGCTTTAAATTTTTCCCGGTTATTTGCTTACTTTTCTTTACTTTTTTTTGCTCAACGTTACATCCTACTTTATCCTTGAATTTCGCTTGTTTATGTTATAAACATATATATATATACATATCTATAAATATACAAAATTGAATTTGTAATCATACCAATCTTATATACAAAGTAAATGTAATCAAGCAACAGCAACAACAGCACTAACAATATCGTCAGTCACTGCTATAAAAGCGAAAAAATAGCAAAATGCTACAAACATACGCACAAACTCATATTCTTACAATATAAATGTACTTAAAAAAAATATATATATAAAAATTGTAGGGAACACAATTTTTTTTACTTCTCGCACTCCTCCACCCAATATCTAGGTAACTGGACTGAGTTAGCCACAAACACACGACGCTTCTTCACCCAAAGCAATTTGCGTGCAAGCAACATTCAGTGTCATCGCCATCAACATAGCTTTGGTGGGATAGATACTATAAATGTTTGAAAGGACATTGTCCTCGTACCACACAACCCAATTGCACCATTGCCAAACTCCTCGATAGCGTTCATCATCTAGGAAGCAATGCGAACCAGCCAGTTACTCAGTCTCTTATTCAAAATATGTTATGGCTGCCGTGGTCTTTTGTTTCTCCTATTTCACGTCTCCTTTCTGAGTTTTGCTGCATTCAAATTTTTTGCACGACTGAAGGTTGAGGTTGCAGCGTAATTTTTCGCTGTTTTCTTTACTGATTTTTTTATTAGTTCTGCATATTTTTCACATTGTTTTATGCTGACTTCTCGCTAATCTGCAAACATTTCGGTGCTTAGATAGTTAGATGAAGTGGTTAAATATATAGATTTTTTTACTGTAGGATTGGTTCAATGGTTTTCATGCTTAATTCTTAAATTTTTTCAACTCCTATGGTGGCATTTAACGTTCTTCATTCTTAAATTACTTTTGATCCGCATTTGCTTTTGATTTATTCCACTTACGAATTATTCTTATAAACAATCAAACACATAGGAAAATGTTCGTCAGTATAATTTTAAATCTTGTTCTTGCGCTGCTTCGCTCCTGCAGCGCTAATCTAATTTTTTCAAAACGCTGGAGTCCTAAAAGTATAAAGTCGGATCTTTCTTTAAATAATTTTTTTATTTTAAGAAACTGCAGATAATCACCTTCAATAAGGCAGGGTTAAGTATTAAAATTTTTCTTTAAAGTAACAATAAAATAACGGTAACTGTGTGAAAGATTGCTCTACCTTGGCTGAAGGTTATCAAGTTCCCTGTTTCAGTTTCCTATTTGAGCTGCTGGAAATGCATTGAATGAGGCGTTTTTCAAGCTGCGTCAACATTTGTGAAAAATGTTCTGACATTGTGCTTTTTTGAAACAAGTTCGTAGTTGTCGAACTGAGAACCAAGTTGTGGGCTCATCCGCTAAAATGAATTTAATTATAAGTTAACTTTTGCCTCGATGCTTGTTTAGTACCTACTCTTAACAACTGTTAGATTAAATCCCATAAACCAGAGAGTCCATAACTTCTAACCTGCTTGATTATTCCACTTTTCTGTACTCTTGTCCTCCGCTCTGTAGAATACTTGCCTGGAATAAAAATAGAGAACAATAAGTTTAACTGGAGTACTACATTTTATTGGTTTTTATTTACGTTTTGTTCCAACGAAGTTTTATCAAAACGTTTCCAAGACTTTAGCAGTATTAGCTCCAACATTTGTTTTTATCCACCTCATGAGGGAGGCACTCATGCTTGTTTTCTATAGTCAGCAGATCCCAGCCCATTAAATGTTACTTCTGAATATTTTTTTGTTTTGTTTTCATACACTTCCTTACAATATTCACAAAATCCTATCATCCTCTTACTCATAACGCGCACTAAGCAATTCCTTCTACACCCAAACCTAACCAAGCGCCTAGCAATTCACAGAACTTTTCTATCGTTTTTTTTTTTTTTTGCTTTCTCATATGTTTCCGTTTGCTACTCTCGATGGAGAATTTTTTCTTCTATAGGTATGTTATGTATTGATATATATGAAAAAACTATATGACCTCATGTGTAAATATGTACAAATGTCGTTCAGCTTCGATATTTATAACAACTTATGTATGTACAGTTTAGTCTTTATGGCATTACTCTTTTCGAAATTTTACTGTATGCTACTCGTTTACTTTTTAATACTAGCTAGTATTACGTTATGCCACTCGATGGCTCGGACGAACGGTCGGATGGTTGGTTAGCTGGCATCGTTATCGACCAATGATATTGGAGATATGTCAGATGCGCACAGCTTCCATCGGTTATGGCTTCGACTCTTCGACAACGAAAGCTTCGATGGCTGTTGCAGGCACGCTAAAGATTTACCCTGGTAGCGTATGTAAGTAGGTACTTCATACTGCTTAAATATCTACCGAGTTACCTACCGTCTTACTTCATACACATTGCCTGCATGGCATCGAACTTTGATCGGGGCTGGACTATTTGGTTGTGCTAAAATTTAACGGATGTATGATTTTTGTATGTACTTACTATGTAATGTGCGCCCATAGCAATTGCAGCAAATATATTTGGAATGGAAGGAACTGGTGCGCTTTGAGAATGGGCGCTCGTTTGTTGCAGCAATTTTATATTGAAATTGAAATTGGTTCGTCCCTTAAATGGGTGGGGATGCTGCTCGTAAAATGGTGTACTCTATTTTTTTTCCTGATTTCAGGTGAGTTAAAGTGTCGTTATCGATGGGCTAAAGATGTCAATATATGACATTTGCTGCAAATGTTAGTGTTGACTTGTAGGGAGTGTGTATAAAATTGCAGTTATTTGTTGTCGTTACTGGTGTCGTTATTCGTTTGTCCACGCCATCTCGCCAATACCAATGTATGTACATATGTACTTATTGAAAAAAGGTATTAAGGATTTGTGGAGTATTTAGTTTTTGCTGTTGTTGTTGGTTTTGTTTTGCTATTTCTTTTTTTGGATATGTGTACCTACGCATGTATATGTATGTGATCTGCTGATTTATGGAAATTTTTGATTGGATGTTGAAGTTTGGTCAAGGATACGAACCCATGTGCGTATGCGTGTTGCTATGGACTCATCTTGTAAACTCAGCTTGTATGTAATAAAATTTTTAGTTGCTTGGCTGATTCTGCCATTTCACTGGACGTTTGGTTCAAATAAGTAATCAAAAAATTTAGTTTTTTTTTTTTGTCGAGGGAGGTCACTATAACATGAAGAATTGTTGGCAATGGAGATAAAATGTGAGAACGTGGAGCTAATATGTATTGGTGCCTACATTAAAGAAGAGTTTGCTGATAGAGGTCTTGCTCTAAGCAATCCTGTGCCGTATCTGAAAGCGGTAATGGCTGGGACTGAGCGGCGTCCGACTTCGATCTTTATAAACCTTCAATTTGTCTTACCCTACTGTTTCCAATTTCGAACACAGAAAAGCTTCTAGATTAAGATTTCGCTGTTGCCAGTAGATTACATAGTCTACTTATGCTGCAGGAAGTATATTAATTGCGCTGAAAAATTATTAATTGAACACTTGTGTACTACCGTGTACCGCTTAAGCAGTATTTTTATCAGTACGGCAGAACCTTAAATAGCCGTGGTCGAAAAAATACGCTAGTACATGCTATTGGTTTAGCTGATATTTATGAGCTCCAGAGCAATATCAAATTCAGTTTGTGAATGAAGTTATTGGGTTTCTGGGGCCACATCTGAAGAATACGGTGGATAGGGCAGCAATTCGAATTTCATTTCACATAATTTTTCCATTGTAACAAACGACTTGTGAGACAGTTCATTGAAAGGGCAAATATGACACCCATATAAAAAAAAAAATTCCTCATGCACACGTTCTTTTCACACTACGATATCAGCAGTCTTACTCAATTTTATTTTAAGATTATTTCGAATTCGAATTTTTTGTATATTTTCTGGACTAACTGCTTACTTTGTACCACCAGGGCGTGGTGCATTATCGGTGTCCTTTCACGACCGCGTTTAAATTCAGCATACCAATAACAAATGCTTGCTTTTGGCGGAGCAGAGTCCCCATAACACTTCTGAAGCCAGTGCTGAGTTTGAACGGTATCCCCCCAGCGGGTCAGTGGGCTTAGAATATATCCGCGGCAGATATGCCTGTCGTAAGAGGCGACTAAAATACCAAATTGATTCAAGGGGTTGTGTAGCGCAGCTATTTCAAGGTGTTACAAGCGCAAAATATAGCTTCTCCAACCCAATTGTCAACCTCACCTAACCGTGGCAAATCCTGTTACTTTAACAGCCGAGGCTCTGGCGACCCCATGGCCTTGAAGGTTTCATGTGGCCATACTAAATCATTCCAGAGATGGTCGGGCTAGCGCCTTAATGATGCTTGTTACCGGAACGTACCAGATCTTCATTCGGCAAACGACCATCAACATCGATAACACTCCCCAAGGCCTCCGGGGAGTGTCCTTAATGTTACAACAACAACAACGGGTTTTTTTTTTCATTAAAAATTAATGATAAATTAGCACACGAAATTGCTTTGAATTCATGTTTTCAAAAATAACAAACGTTGCTTCACTTAAATTGCTGTAACTTGTAAACAAATAAATGAAATTATATGAAATTTTTGCAGGTGACATTTGAAGGTTCAAAAAAATATGCATTTAATCATAGCGGTGATATTTAGGTGTCAGTCCAAAGACTTCTAGCAACGTGTTACGCACTATATTTTTTCTGTTTTTATACCTTTCATAAAAATGAAATGGTATATTAATTTCGTCACGAAACCCAAAATTGTAAGTCCTTAAAGGAAAATAGATAGACCCACCATTAACTATACCGAAATAATCAAGATGAAGAGCTGAGTTGATTTAGCCATGTCCGTCTGTCTGTTTGTATGCAAACTAGTCCCTCAATTTTTGAGATATCTTGATAAAATTTGGTGAGTGGGTGTATTTGGGTGTCCGATTAGACATTTGTCGGAACCGGCCGGATCGGACCACTATAGCATATATCCTCCATACAACCGATTTTTCAGAAAAAGAGGATTTTTGTCATATCATACTCAATTTAACAGATTGAAGCTTCAAGCTTCACCATATAATTTCGTATATTGCACATATTGTTGCCTGAAAAAATTGATGAGATCGGTCGTATATATAGTATATATCCCCCACAACCGATTGTTCAGATAAGAAACTTTTCGTAATTACTGCCCTATTTTAAGAGCTAGAGGCTTCAAATTTCAACGAATGCTTACGTATATAGCATATATTATTGTCTGAAAAAATCATAAAGATCGGTGGTATATATAGTATATATATGGTGGTATATATAGTATATATATGGTGGTATATATAGTATATATATAGTATATATATATATATTCGCAATTTTAGCCCCATTTTAACAGCTAGAAGCTTCAAATTTCACCGAATGCTTACGTATATAGCATATATTGTTGGCTGAAAAAATCATAGAGATCGGTTGTATACATAGTATATATCTCATACAACCGGTTGTTCAGATAAGAAACTTTGCGCAATTTCTGTCCCGTTTTAACAGCTAGCAGCTTCAAATTTCACCAAATGCGTACGTATATAGCATATATTTTTGTCTGAAAAAATCGTAGATATCGGTGGTATATACATACATATATTATATACTTCATATAAACTGTCATTTTTGCCCCTTTTTTACGGCTAGAAGCTTCAAAATTCATCAAATTTCATCAAATAGTTACGTTTACGTCATATATTGTTGAAATGCGTGATTCGTAGTCATAGTTTTTACACGCAGACCACAATAAACCTGAAACTTTGAAGCCTCACACAAAGTACCTACCTGTTTTTTATTTTATATTTATCTTAAAAATCGTTTAGGTATGTAGATCTGTTCACTATATATTTCTTATCTTATAGATCCGATTATTCGGAGATTACGAACGGGATAAGATTATTGTTCAGCCCCATTCATGAAAGGTATGAAGTCTTCGGCACAGCCGAAGACAGTCCCGTTCTTACTTGTTTGTCCTTTTATTTAGCTGCAACCTGAAAATTTAAACATGATCTCGATTTCGTTCATACGTTGAAGTCTTACATACCATTTGTCGTTGAAACGAGTATCCCTTAAAGCTTTAATCAAACCAAGGTACAGTAGTTTTCTTCATTAAATTTTTTAATTGACTTATTTTTTTTTTTGCGCTGGCTGAAAGATCGTATTGTCGCGGTAGCTGCTTCAAAAACGCACAATCTCATTCAATCGTTGAAGAAATACAATTTTTTCAAGAGCGCCATCCCAAAGAAAACAGCGAAGTTTCGTTCATTCGCAAAGCAATTCTTAGTTTAAACTCTAAGAAGTAAATTTAACTTATTACTTAAATTACTTACCTAATTCAATTGAGTATCTGTATAATGTATAAGCAATTAATAGTTATTAAATATCCAATATAATTTATTGTTGCGTACGTATGTATGTATATATACTTGCAATAGCCTGCTCGGATTTTCATCTTAATTTATTCAATTATGAATACCTTTCACATTCCACATTTATTCAAATTTAATTACTTGCCAATTTAAGAATCTAATCTTTTTGAATTCGAAATTTCAACTACTCTCCCATTTACATGTTCTGTATAGGCGAATTTTAAATTCCACAATATCTATCATCGTTTCTTTGCTGTTTTTGTTTACTGTTGCTATACAGTAATTTTTTTTTTTTTTTTTTTTTTTTGTACGCTAAACCGCAACTTCAATTGCCAACTTTAAAGGTGGATATTGCACTATTTTTCCCTACAAAATTTTCCCACACAATTTAATTTATTTTTAGTTTTTCTTTACGAATGTTGTATATATGTACATATCTATGTACTCCTGCTTTCTCCCTTCAGAAAAAAAAGCAAAACAATGCGCCTTTTCCCGTTAAACAAAGGAAATAACAAACGTGAAACTAACGGTGAGATGAGCGCAGTAGAAGCGTGAGCGTCTAATAAATGAGCGACTTATTTTGTGCAGCTCGCGCTCTCTAAAGAGTTGTGCGCTCTCGTTTACAACAAGCAAAGTGTGGTGAATTTCCGGTGCAGCGCCGCAAAAATTAAGTATGGAAAGTTTTACTTCAAAAAGGAGTAAAGCACGGTTTTAGTAAATTTGAAATACTGAGATTTTAATAGAAATTATTCAACAGCAGAACTATTTAGTATTACTTCCACATTTTGAACATAAGCAAAGCCTTTATTCATCGAAAATGATTTTATTTTAAACCAAATTCGAACGTTTTTCTTTCTTGTTAAGTTTTTTCTTATTGAGTGCAATTGGATGGGTACTTTATAAAGTCCCTACTTTACTACCTTCAAGATAGACACGTCTCTGCTATAGCTATAGCCTTTTGGAAAAAAGTTGTCAACCCTTCCTAGTAAGAGAAACACTTAAGATTCTTCCTGTACATTTAAACAAATTAATTCGACTTTCATGGTGGAAATACACTCGCAGTGACACCCCGTTCAAAAAACCTTTTTCTAAAGAATTTTTATATTATTTTGCCATGACTAGGACCTTGGACATGAGGAAGAAGAACAAGTTACCTACGTATCACGGAGGGCGGGGGGCAACCAAAACGTCCCTTTATTCAAATCCGTTTAGGACTACTCGCTCCTAAAACGCAATAAAAAGTTATACCAATAACAAAACTTTCAAGCTCCTCGACTCGAAGTACATGTAAACTTTTTATAAGCTTTTTAAAGTAAACACCGATAAATAAAATCGAAAGCTAAAAATCGTGCGATTAGTCCCTAAAAAGAGTGGTCTGCGATTGGGCTCTCTTCTTTACATTGGGTTGTATTGGATCCCCTATTTTCTCATATGGGTACAGTTGGAAAAAACGGCAACAAAATGGGTAAATTAAAAGAAAATTTACGACATCGAAACGAATTGTAGAAGAAAAATGCGGAGCCCCATACCGAGCCCAAAATACTAGTACCTTATGTTCCATTATCGAAGAATTTGCTTTTGTTTTATTTTTCTACAATACCAATACATTCTATAAGTTTAAAAGAAGGACCTGTCTGAGAGTAACCGCAGGCGAAGATAGAGGATCTGTCCAACACTACCCGTAGCGATACGAAGAGGTATAAAGAGGACCTCGAAGAGTACCCGTAAGGGCATGAAGGGGAGTAGAAAATGGACTCTACCCGACAGTACAAGAAGGGGTATAAAGATGACCAATCCGACACTACTCGTTCAGGCATTTTTTTTAATAGAAAGGCATGAACAAGTAGAAATGGTTTCCCCATAAGACATGCTCAAATAAAAGGGATCACCCCAACCTATATAAAGTGCTCAAAACTGGCTATAGTCGCATACTTCTTTGCGACGCATCACGGATTCATCTTGGACTAATCGCATTTTTGCTGGGCAGGAAGACTTGATATGATTATCTATAATTGTTGAGCTTGCATCAGCTATAAAAAACAAAAACTCTAATTTCATTATTGTTATTTTTGTTGTAATGAAAAAAGCATTAAACACATTCATTAAGGAAGCGCTGGCGGAACACACCGGGTCTTTAGATGTAGCTGTCGTAGTAACCTCCGCTCGTTGGTGAAAGGCTCCCAATTGGTCTGACCATATCATAAAATGTATGTTCGTTGGGAAGACTTTATTACGAGATACTATCCCCACTTTAATATACTGTAGTGGCCAACTTAATACTTCATTCATTTGAGATTGGTATGGTCAGAGGTTTAGAAACTTCTTTCACCTAATACCTATGAGATCACGATATTCTTTCTAAGTTGGGTTAAGAGGGCAAGCGTGGGATTTTCCACACTTCCACTCAGAGGCATTTTTGTGAGTGCCGGGTACGGGCGGCACATTCGTCCAACCATATTACTTCCTAGTGATCCCCAACGAACCATTTAAAAAGGTACTTATTAAGAGCTATTTGAAAAGGTACAAAATTACCCACTTCAACAAAAGAGGTACTTTCTACTGAAATTACTCAACAAAATGCATTGAGCACGCAGGTCATACAATCACTCGCTCATCTTATTTGCATCAACAAAATCTGTGGAGAAACGTCAACCTTTGTATGGAGTCAACAAACATAAAAAATAAAATAAAATGCAATACCGTTAAGCACAATGCAACAACAAAGCCGGTGGTGAGCACGATAGAGAGAGAGAGAAAGATAATATTCAGCTTAGCTCAAATGAGTTCCGTTGGACAATGCATGAGAGTGAGATGACTGGCAGTTATAAAGCAAGAACAATAATAAAATCATGTGAGAGGAAGAGAGCGCCTATAAAAATATAAAAGAAAAAATTAACGACCAATACATTTATCAGCAGTATTTTTTTAACGAGTGTTCATTCATGTGAGTGAGCATGTTTGTGAGGCTCTGCGCGTCATATACAAAAAAAGAAAAAAAGTATTGCATACAACAACAAAACCATGCGCACAGCGGGCAATAGAACATACACAAGTGGTCATAAAAATCAACAGCACATTTTATTCTCTCTTCTTATACTTATGTTCGACGCTGTTCAATGCAATGACACAAAGCAAGGGTGCTTGTGAGAGAGCACAGTAGGGGTTCGAATACCCCATTGCAAATTTTATTGCCATAAGTAACTGAATAGAAAACACTCTAATAACATATTAGTATTTCCTTGTCACTGCACGAAGACTCGAGGAATATTTATTTATTTATCATTAATCAAACACACAATCTTAGGTTAATTTACAGTGTGAGATTGGGGCAACGGAATTGCTGTGGACAAACCGGAATGATTTCGAGGTCTCAAAATTCTTATGGCCATGTTTTGATAGGAATGCAAATAGATTGCTTCTCAAGCTAACCAAATCAGCATTGAGAATACTTAAGCGTATCATCAAAGGTCATAACGCTATTGCAACAACGATCCAACGGTGGCACATTCCAACAAGTTCTCTCTGCAAAAGCTGTCAAAATGAGGAGTCGATTCATCCCTTTCTCTGCTATTGTCTAGGACTGCAAACAAAAGAGTATGCAAACTTAGTATGACAATAATACCAGTGAATAGTGGTACTGATTTATGCACTTTAGTGTAAAATAGCATTAAGTTAAATTTTGTAAGTATTGTTATATGTTTGTATGTATACCATGACTGTTCGTTTTTGATGTCTAATGTATAATTGTTGTTGCAAATAAATAGATCGCCCCTGAGAAAGCTAGGAAGCTAGCGAAACGTAGGGTCGAACCAATATAACTTGCACTTCAAAACAAATTGGTCAGAAAGCCTAATTTTAATCAAATTATAAAATTAAATTGACCAGAAAAACAATAAATTAAGATGACTTACATTTATCGGCGCACGATTTTTCGGCAGTCTGGCAGAGGTTGGAAAAGTCGATCTTTCAAGACTACTTAGGTACATCAGAAAAAGCAAATGGTTCGAAGAGGACCATTATGAAGTAATCTGCTTGAACGAATGTGCCGCTCCCCGGTACTCACTGAACGGACAAAAATGTCTACAAATGGAAGTGTAGGAATTCCCGAAAAGTCTTATTTGAATTGATTGTTATTAAGATATATATTTATTACATACTTACATAGGTGTGTGATTAGTCGGCATGAGGTTATACAAGGCTCTCAGAAGAGCAATAATCAAGACGACCTGCGTTTAAGACACTTGAGGCGAATAATTTTTTTTTTTTTTTTTCAAAGTTCATGGATCAAAACCAAAAAAGCAAAAAATTGTTTCTTCAAGACTCAAAGAAATTAAAGCTTGATTTTTTTTTTAATTTTGAGCCCTAAAATGTAACGACTACAGCTTACGATCGATCTACAACTAAGTTCAATGCAGTACAGCGAATCGAAAAAATTATAGAATTTGAATTATCCCTTAATTGTTTCCATTGTTGTATGAAATTAGTAAATCAAAGGTGTTCCCCCTTTAAAAACTTCATGCTTACGGACCTAGTAAAAACAGTGAGAGAGCGTACATATAAGAAAGAAAGTTAATAAATTGGAGCAGCATTTTATGAGCGGCACTTGCAGCAGAATCCAATTTATGAGCTAGAAGAGGCGACAGACACAGACTCACAGTGGGTAATACACAATTACGGATTGAGATAACGGCTAGAGACACAACACATTGACATGGCTGCATGCCTAATATATATGCATGCATGCAGAGAAGGTGTTGACTGAGTGGCTGGCTGGCAGCTGTTTTGCTTCCTCTGTTGCTCGCCAAAATGCTAGTGGTGGTGGTGATACTGCTATATATGAATGCATGTGGAAGTGTGTATTGGTGACTTTGACTACATTGATGACGATGACAATGCAATAACTACAACAGCAACAACAACAACAATAAAAAATATTGAATCTTGGCGCATGCATATATAAGAGTATAGATAGATTTTTAACAAACCTGATTGGATGTTATTGACTGCGGTGCTAACGTAATTTTTGTTGTTGTAGTTGTATTTCTTTTTGTACTTATGTTGTTATTGTTATTGGCAATTTGTGTTTGTTGTTGTTGTTCTTGTTATTGGTAGACAAGCATTTACTGCGCTTTGCGCAATGTCAATAACTCTGTAGGTAGCTGAACTGAACTGAGCTAAGCTGTACTGATTTCGATGGCTGATTGCTCGATAGCTGGGCTTGGTGGCTGATGAGGCGTGTTGTATAGCATCTAGCTGGTGGATGTATGTACATACATACATACATAAAAATTTGGATGTGTATAACTATGTACTTATAAATGTGTTGCCAATATATTTTTATTGTTTTAGTTGTAAAATATTATTTTTGTTGTTGTAATTTTCTTGCTTATCGACATTGCGCTGCCATTTTATGTAGATGAGTATGAATTTAGCCACATACATATATGAAGCATTTCGCGTGCAGTACATATATACATATGTAATAAAATTATAACAACGTTTCATGCGCGAATTGAATGTCGCTTGGTAGGGAAGTTGATGCGCTTGGTTAACTGGTTGATAAAATCAAAATATAAATCAAAATATAAATCAAAATTTACTGCTGTTTGCTTATTACTTAAAAAATATAGATTTTTTTGTAAATTTTTTCTACTATAACGAATTCGAAAAAGGAAAAACTCTCTGAATGAAAGTTGTTGGAAATATTCTGAACTTATTTTAGCTGTAAATAAAACAAAAATTTTCCATAAGAAATTTGTTAAAAATGATAATATAGTAGTTATAAGTTCATTTTAGGCAAATTTCTCATAATTTAAGCCTGATTACTCTACTAAAATTCAGAAACACTACAGATATTAATACAGATTCTGAAATGTACGTAAAATACCTTTAAAGTAAGCCCAATGTGATAATTTTTCTATAATTCTTTCAGAAGCTATGAATATTTTTTGGCCAAACCCTATATTTAAATGCAAAATATCTATTTTGCAAAAGTGGGGACCTTGAAATCGGACCTAGAGCTAAGGTCTACCAGACATTTTTCTTAGAATCATCTGTAGATTACGTTTTTGCTTTACTCCTGATGGGAAAAAATCCATCCATACTATTTGACCCGCTCTAGTTATGTATATATATTAAAATGATTTTCCAAAAGCAAGATATTTCTGCAGTTTCAAAAGTTTTTACTTATTTTGTTTGGTAAATAAGCTTATTTAAAATAATTGTTTTTTATTAATTTTTTTACATTAATTGTAATAAAAATTTTTTTTGTGTATATATCCGATAATGTATTAAAAACTTTTTTGATCGTATATCCGATAATAAACAAAAAATTTATTAAAAGTGTCTAAAATTTTTTATTTAGTTTAATTAGGGAAGATGCTTCTTTAATTTTTTAAAATTTTTTTTTGGATTATTTTTTATTTATATGCATTTTAAAATAAACTGTTTAGATATACGATAATTTATTAAAAACTTTTGAGTGCATATATCCGATTATAAAATAAAATTTGATCAACCTAAAAATTCTAGATTTTTAATTTTGCAAAAAAATTTCAAATCATTTTCAGAAGTTAGAGATTTCTGCAAATAAGTTTAGAAGCATTTTTGTTTTTTTAATAGAACAGTTTAAAATTTGAATTTTCAAAAAATATTTTTTCAAAACTTCTTTCAAATTTTAACTCGAGCTTAAACCTGAAAAATTATGCGCCACAATACTTGCAAAAGCTTACTGCAAGCTGGAATTGCTTGTTGGGTATCTACCTATTACAACAACAAGTTCTCAAACATGGTCAGTAAAATAATTATAATTTTCTTTTACGTACTTGATTTAAATTGCCATAAATTCAGAGTTCATGGCAAGCCAGCTTATTTTATTGTTAGCGCTTTCAACACTCAAAAAAAAACTATTTAAAATATAAACTTATCAACTTTTGGAAACTTCCATTATATGTACATACATATGTATGTATATATGGTACTTACATACACTCATATATACATACATACATATGAAAGTATGCCAGTTAGCATTCCAATAAACAAATCGCCCGTAGAAGCTTAAAGGCCGAGCCACAATAAAATTTTTCATATAGATGCGTTCAACGTAATCTTATGCATGCCAGTTATATCATCACAATCACGCAAGGTGTTGCGTTTTTAAATATTCTTCAGACTTTAACAATTGAAATTTATTTCGCCTTGCATATTCACATACAAAATTTTACGAAGCACTGCTATAAAAATTCTCGTCGGAAGTCGGAAAGTTGGCTACTTTTTCATGTCAGATGGTGCCAGTGTCTCTCAATATACCGCTCTCCATAAAAATATTGTGACGAATATTAGCAACACTAAGGGATACTATCATCTCTAAGCCAACAACACTAAGCAGTGACTTGTATGCACATCAATTAATCAATCATTATGTCTATACATATGTCCATACAAGCAGGGGAGAGCAACGCACAAACACATGCATATATCTGAGATACTCCCAAAAGTAGGCAATAAAGTATCACTCACATCACACGCGCATATGAGAAGCTATAAACGTAGTTATAGCTGGTAATTTTATAGCTGGTAACTAACTAGTAAATTCTAGAAATAGAAACGCCTAGAGATATACCAACGAGGAAACCAAACAGTATAAAAGCAGCAACAGTTGAGGCACGACGAATGAGTTTGGTTTAAGCAAGCTATCAGTTGCGAAGTATAGGTGTTATTGTGAAGTACTTTAATAAAGGTCATTTTGCATTATTGAATAGTGGAGTTATTTATTCAACATTTTAGTGATTCGAACGTTAGAAGAAGGTTGCAAATAAGCGGAATTGCACTAAATTCGTTACAATATGTTCAATTCACTCATCATGCATGAGATGTATGAAAAAGTGTTTATGTGACGGAGCTGTAAGTGAAGTACATAAGTAAATTAGTTTGTAGCCGAAGGTCAACAATACAAATACAAGTAAATATAAAACAGTTAATTAAGATTTGCTCGTTATGAGCTACTGTGCTTTAAGGAAACAAAAAGTTAAAATATCAAAATTTGTTAAGTCTTTTTTTAATTTTTCGAAATCATTCAAGAAATCTACCTTTTATAACAAAAATAACGAAAAAATCATTTGCTCGCATTTCAAAATACAGTATGTTTTATATGTCAAATTCCAAAAAAAAATTATTTCGAAAAATTTCGAACATCAAAAAATTGGCACAAAAATTCAATACCTAAGAAAAAATTATTCACTCTCACATTCGAAATACAGTTGATTCGAGATGTCAAATTCCGAATAAAATTACTTCGAAAAATTTCGAACATAAAAAAGTCGTACAAAAATACAATAGCGAACGAGAAAATTATTCATTCTCACTTTCAAAATAGCGAAAAACATACTCAAAATAGTGGGAAGCCTGTTTTGTATGTCAAATTCCAAATAAAATGATTTCGAAAATTTTCGAACATCAAAAAATTGGTACAAAAATGAAATACCTAAAAAAATTATTCACTCTCACTTTCGAAATACCTGGCAGTCGGTTCTAGATGTCAAATTCCGAATAAAATTACTCCGAAAATTTTCGAACATAAAAAAAGTCGTACAAAAGTACAATAAAAATCACAAATCACTTAGTGAGCTTGACAATCTTAGCCCGAAAGTAAAGAAATTCTAAAAGTTCCGAAAATTTCCCAGAAAACGATACATACGAACGTTCCTATTTTAAGTCCTAAGAAGTGAAATAACATGAAAGTTTGATGGATATACATCAAATAAGCTCAAAAGCACTTCGAAAACTTTATAATTCACATTCGAAAACAATATTAGTTGCATTAAAAAAGCTGAAAAACTATTTCGAAAATTTCATTATTCTTTAAAAAAAAATCTAAAATCATAGGAACTCTCAACTATTAAATTGAAAAAGCTTCCTCCGGCAAATAAGTAGGTAAGAAAAATATTTGTTCGAGAAAAATTACGAAAGACTTGAACCCCGTAAAATTCTAATCATGAGTTGGTTTTGCGCTCTAAAAATTAATAACTCCGAAATTTTTTAAATGTGCTCAATAAGTTATATTTTTTACACATATGTTATATAAAAAAAAGCTGTCGTCACTTCGAAACTTTCTTTCCGAATCATTTTTTACTCTAAAACATTCCCAAAAATGTTATGCTTCGAAAATAGTTAGTTTGGTTTAGTTCTGTTAATATGTATTTGTGAGAGTGAGGCCTTTTCTATAAAAAATCATGTATTTTGGGTGTCAATATTACGAATATATCAACTCCGAAAGCCCTCCGAAATAATTCGGTACAAGACTCCTTTGTACCTTTAAATCACAAATTTTAGATACTCCGAAATATTCCGAAACTTGTATCTATTACATGTCTTGTAAAACTAATTTTAGCTAACATGAAACGTATGCAGCATTCAATAGAATTTCTTTCAAAATGTGATTTCGTCCACAAAGTTACATTTTAACTATGCTTTAAATAGCATACTTTTAGGCAAACATATTTTTCCTTGCCAATATCAATTTCAAAAAATTATCAAAAAGTATTAGAAAAACGTAAAATTTTTACTTAAATACGGTCTCATAAATGTACACACATGCTTACATAAGCACTTATTTATAATAATAAATAAGTAAATACAGTAGAAGTAAATAAGGCATTTGAACAACACAAAGCTTATTCTGACTGGCTGAAAAAGTTTGAAAGCAGCGCCAGCGAATTGATAACCCATCTATTTCTTTATATAAAAAATTGGAGGAAAAATTTAATAAAAGCAATAACACGTGAAGCTGCAAGCCATAGCACCACCAGGTTGTAGCAGCCTTGAAGTATGCTATGATTTGCTGTTGCTCGGCACGTTAGTACATACATTTATTACAACAACAATTCTACCAGTATAAGTGACAGCTATTACAGCTACAAAAAATTCAGCTTCATACTCACAGTAAACTGTTGTTATATTTTTTGTTGTAGTTGTTATTGTTATTGCAACTGGCACTATGCTTGCGTTCGTCCAATCGAATTCAATTGACTCCCCATTTTGTCCTTGTATTTTTGCTGCGCAACAAGCACAACCAAGCAAAACGAAAAAATATTGTGAAAGTAAAAAAAAATAAGTAAATAATAGCGTGTGTGCCACCCAAAATTTGTATATGTATGTATGTATATTCTGTTGCTCTCTTTCCAATCGATTGCAGCCAACATATCGAAGCATACGCCCAGGCGCCAATAACACTCGATAGCTGCTGGTTTGAGCGCACACATATATATGTTCTTATGTACTTACTTAGACGTATATATGTGCCTAGAAACTTACATACATACTTATTTATGGGTGTAGCTATAATAAGGCTAAAATAAAAATGTTCATATGTAATGTATGTATGCACGTATGTATGTATTGTTCTCGCTGTATCTGTCAATATAAATGTAATAAAAATCGTTTTCGTTATTTATTATTGAATTCCTTTTTATTTTTATTTTCATTTATGTTCAAATGCGCACAGCAGATCTGAGACCAAATAATAACTTAGGGTGATTGTAGAATGTATATATACATACATATGTATATATGTACGTTCACTTATATACCTATGTACGTGCACATATTAGTGATGTGCGATATACATACATACAAATATAAGGTGACCCAGTCATACGGCGCTGTCCGCCTCGCTTATATCCATTTCGAAACCTTTCCTGGCCATCTCATCTGCAAATTCTTGCCTTTCAATATCTCTCAGCCGTGGAACACAGCAAAGGGAGACATTACGGTACCTTATGGGCGCCAGCCAGACTCGACACCCGCGCACTATAACCAACTTTATCACGTTGAATTCTAATGCCTTTGAAGGCGGCCGAGCCCTTGACAAACATCGTTACATTGATGTCTGAAAACGTACTATCCTGGTGCAGTCTGTATGCTCTCTCCATGGCATAGGCCTTCACCTGGAAGACCATGCATGAGTTAAGTAGTCAGTACGAATCATTTACCTGCATCTGCTTTGAGCACATTTTAGCTCCAATTCCTTTCTCCAGTTTAAGCCATCAGTGTAGATTGCAATGCCTCTACCACTATCTAGGCCTTCCTCCCTTATCTTATGTTCTGTACTTGAATAATGAGACCACTTCTCGTTCATATTTGGAATATACCGTACATTTACCTAAGAGATTGCAATAAATTATAATTTTCACGCTTATTGTAAATAATCACAATAATTTACTCCGAATTTGCTCCTATTTTTCTTACCATCTGAAACACTTGTTTGGTTCATTTCGAATAGTTGGAATTCCTGGTGAATGTTCTCACGTTGGCTGTTGCCTATCGTTCGGTTGTTTTAATAATCGAATATCACCGGTTTTTCGTGCCTCTGCGCTGTTCTATGCATCACTAGCGCATACATACATATATGTATGTATCTGCGCATTTAACTTTATATGCCATTGATTTCATTTATCTGCAACGTCTTTATTGGACTCGAGTATATCTATAGGTGGCAGCGCTGTTTCTTCTGTTTGCCTTTATTTTTTTCTCACAACCAAACTCGAGCTGTCGAGTTATGCTACAAACCTACCAAGAGTAAATTTGTATGGGAGATCCTCCGCAGTTTGGCCACCCAAACGACCCATCAGCAAAGTCTAAAACCAACAAAAAAATTTATCTTTTATAAATAAACTTTGCTACATACATACAAAGATTCGATTCTGCTTCAATTACATACACATATACATATATACTATTGGATATACCTAACTCCTGATATTACATTTCTTTATCGAAAACGCGCTATCAGTCAACCACCCACTCTATGTTGAAGTGGATTTCATTAAGCATATGTCATGCCCTTTTCTTCGCACACACACACTCCTACCAACTCACTCATACAGTAAAAGCGAAAAATATTTATATATTTCAAGTTTTCCTATCGAAAAAATGTCGTTTCCTTTTTTACGCGTTTTTTTATTTTATTATGTTTTTTTTTGCTCATACCTGCGCTTACTCTTCTCCTGCTTATAACATACCAGATACGAAAGGAAAGTCTTCAACTCTTCAAATTACGACACACGACTCTTCATGCGCTCTTATTCGCTCGCTCGCTCTATCTCTCACATTAATATGCTACATATTCATACTCACTCACAGCACACGCTCTCCTACTCCTATATTTTTTTTTTTTTGTAAATTTTTTTTATATTTTATTTTTCTTTTCCGCATTTTGTTGTTGTTGCTTTTTCCTTTCGTTTTGTGTACTTTCTTCCTTTTTTCACTAGCCCGCCATTTTTTCTTTCTATTTACTACAACAGAATTTTCTTGTTCTTCCTACAGCTTTTCTTTACTTTCTTTTATTGCTTACGTATGTATGTTTGTACATATGTATGTTGGTCGTCTCGATTTTTTAGCTCTTCGATTTTGGTGACGAGGCAAGCACACCACACGAGCGCAATCACGTAAATATCGGATTGCCGCCTCATGCTTCTTCTTATCATTCCACTCTCCAATAACTGCTCCATGAAAATACTGATAGTACATACATACATAGGTATGCCTTTATCTTGGTACAGTGACAGCCTCTCAAATTAACAAAATCTCCCCTCCCCCCTCCCCCTCTCGGCCTGGAAAATATTCTGTAAAAAATAGAAAAAATTACGAACATTCCTTATATACTCCAAAAATAAGAAAGCAGAAAAAAATATAAAAAAAACAAAAAACAAGGACTCGTCCACCTACAGCTTTCATTCGTACTTACATACAAACATCGATTTCGATTGGGAATCCATCTATAGCGAGACGAATGCGCTTGATTCGCGCGCACAAAAACATTCATTAAAAGCACAACTACAAATTCAATTGAGTGAGCTCCTAACTTTGCCGATGAGAAGTGTGGCAGAGTAGCATATGAGATTCGTTGTAAGTCGGGTGGCTGATTTTGGGTGAGTAGGCGTACTCACTCTAGTGTAGGTGCGCTATGCTTAAGGTTATGTGAATTTTTTTCTTATATAAAAAAATCCAATAAGCGTTCTTGTGTCATTCTATATTTATTTTCGTACTTTATTCTGCAGCTTTGTACGAGAGTAAAGTAAGTGTATTTTACTAAAACGACGATTGGGATTAGCGTGTATATAAGATATTCTTAGGCTAGGGTCGTTTTTCTTTAGTGGCAGCGTGATTTTAATTTTGGTAACTAGATAACGAAGAACAATTGAGAAATGTTGCGTTTGCATAAGAAATAATTCTTACATATTTATAAACTTTTTTTCTTTAAATTTGCGAAGTCGTAGTTAAGTTTTGATGGAATAGGTTCATGAATGTTTTACTCCGAAAACTAAAGAAATCAAGCCATACATACATAAATAATTAAATTAATTTTCTACAAAAATGTTCACTCCGAATTTACTCCGAAAAGTTTTTAGATCTCAAAAATTATATATGTTATTCAAAATCATTGAGTCATTTAACCAAGATACTTTTTCTAAACACTAAAAAACTACATTCTCCGAAAAAGTCCTAAAACGTTATAAAAGGCAAAGTATCCACCTGCTCAGCCAAACTTGTAGAAATTTTACTCCGAAAGCTATGAAAAATGAATCTTTCCATTCGCTGCATTTTTGAAGAAAACATACTTTCTATAAATAATTTACTTTGTTTACTGCAAAAGTTTTTACTCCGAATTGATTCCGAAAATGTTTTAGGTGTCCAAAAATATATACATAGTTAATTTGCAATCATTTAAACATTTGAAAATGATATGAGAAACACTTTTCTTAAGTGTTGGTCAAAATATTAATTGTTCGAAAAAGTTCTAAAATGATATAAACAGCATAGTATCAACCTTTTAAACCACAATTTTAGAAGTTTTATGCCGAAAATTACGAAAAATCAAGCCTTCATAACTTTCTTTGTGTGTATATCTGAAGAAATTTAGCTTTTCATGAATAACTAACTGTGCTTACTGCAAACAAATTTTACTCCGAATTGACTCCCAAAATTGTTTAGGTGTCAAAAAATACATTCCTAGTTTATTTGCAATCATCTAAACATTTGAAAATGATATGAGAAACACTTTTCTTAAGTGTTGGTCAAAATATTCATTGTTCGAAAAAGTCCTAAAATCACATAAACAGCAAAGTATCAACCTACTCAACCAAAATTTTTGATGTTTTACTCAATCTTTCATAACTTTCTTTGTATGTATATCTAAAGAAATCAAGCTTTCCATAAATATCTAACTTTGCTTACTGCAAAAATTTTTACTCCGAATTTTCTCCGAACATTTTTTAAGCCTTAAAAAAATATATACGTTTGTTATTTCAAATTATTGCATCACTTGAATATATTGTGCAAAACACTTTTTCTAAACATTTTAAAATATGCATTCTCCGAGCAAAATCAAGTAATTAAAATCTTATAAGCAAGTATATGATACTCATCTGCGGAAATTTTACTTGCGCCGAAAAAAGTCGGAAATATTTTCAACATTTAAATATGTGGCACATTTTTATTCAACTAAGATAAGATAAAGTCATAAAATAATTTCTTAACAAATTTCTTCTTCTCAATTCAACACTCCGTAATTAGTCCAAAATGTTCGAATTCAGATTTTACTCCGAAAGCGTTTGGCACCTCAACGTTTGCCCTTTCGCTCACTAATGGATGTATGTAGGTTATTTAGTACTTTTAATTATTAGTCCGAATTTGGTTCCGAAAATTTTTCAAACAACTGCTAAGAAGTCACTACAACGTATTTTATTCCGAAATATAAATACTTTTTGAAAATATTGTATAGGTTAATAGCAGATTTAAAAAAAAAATTATGTTTTCAAAAACACAAGGTAACTCCGTATTTAGTCCGAAAATGTTATGTTAAATTTAACAAACATTTTATCACTTACTCCTACATTCACAACGAATATGTTGCTAACATCTTCAACCCACAAACATATTACCAACTCCGAATTTCATTCCGAAAAATACAAAAACTTCAAAAATCACACAAAAAGCTATCTTAAATATTTTCTAGCATTCATTTGTTACATTTAAAAGTTTAAATTCTGTTGCTACTATCTTTAAGATAAATTTACTCCGCCTTTTGCATCATGCGCTCTCACACCATGAAGTTCAGTAAGTTTGTTGCCCGATTTCATTCCCTCATCTCACACTCACACCCACACAACCATCTTATTTATCTTAGCGACCTCTTTGCTGTATCACCATGACTTTTGCCACCTTTCTTGTGCTAAATGGAATTGCATGCGCGCCACCTTTATACGCGTTAAGCACAATAACTCGGTGCACCTACGCCGTTTATTGCCCCAACCAACATTTTCTTGATTTTCTCAAGTGCGCTTCAGTGAAGTGCAAAAGAAATAAATAATATTCTTTATTGTTTTTTCGCTTCACACTTTTGCGTATTTTTCTTGGTTTTTTTTGTGTTTGCTCCCAAGATGGCGCCCTGGTAGCTTTCAGTATAATTGCGTAGTAGCTGGCGGCTGGCACGTAGGAGCGTGTGGAAAGCATACGCGCCCATGTGAAGAGTTATGTAAGGCTATATATTTTTATATATGATAATCCTTGCATCGCTGTACAGTGTAATCTATAGATCTATTGCATATATATATTGCATAGTTTTAGGTACTCAAGCGTGTGCCGCCAAACATGTTCAGCATTGGTTTGCAGGGCGAGCAGTAAGCAGAGCTTCGAATGCGCTAATATATCAACATGGGTATTTGTATATATATGGGTTTGTATATATTTATATCTTTTTGTGTCTATATACATGTCTCAATACAGTTGTAGTGAAAAAAGTAGCACCAAGAAATATAAAAAATTTTGCCGTTACAAAATTGGCTTGCTATGGCCATTTAAATTTTAGCATTTTTCGCATGAGAGGTTTATGCATAAGTGAAAATATTTGTAAAATTTCGTAAAAAAATATTTGCATGAAGAACGTGAGCGACAGCTGAAAAACGAAATTTGCCCCTAACTTTATGCAACATATGCTTTTCCTCACGCTTGATTACAAGTTATCTTAAAAAGGATGGACCAAGAAATTAATTTCCCAGCCCGGCATTAAGTTAACTGTCCGTAACCCCCTCTGTACCAGCTGCACGTATCGAGATACTTTGTAGGGTAAACAATTTTACATCGCCCTTATTTTGAGATTAGATACCTCGGCAAGATCATTGGAAAATGGTTCACCATAGCAGATGCGGCTCCTGTAAGTACTGTTGAAGGGATACCCATTCCCTCAGCGTGCAGGTTGTGGCAGTGATCCTAAAGATTTACTTTCTTGACCAATTTATTAGGTTCTCTGTTCTCCTACTACCTTAGTTGGCCCAGGGCTGCTTGGTTATATTGCAGGTGATGACATGTTTCTTTTGATTGATGAAAGTTAATGATGCATCTCGACCGCCTCTACAGCATCCAGTAGGGCCCGTGCCTTTGCAAGTGTGTCTGCCTTCTTCTGCCTTGCTCTCAATGTTCCTATGACCAGGTACTAAACGGGTTATTTTTGCGAAGTTATCTGCTCCTTGAAGCGACCTCTTGCAGCTGCTGATGGCCTTAGATGAAGTGATGGGGAAGTTCGGCGCCATGAGCGCTGCTTGGATATCTGAGTAATGCACACTTCGCGCCCTCTCACCGAGTCATCCGACAGGAGCGTACTTGCCTCTCCATACCCAGAACTTCCACTTGAAAAATACTAGCAAAGATGCGAAGACGGGCTTATAGTGATACTTTAAGATGCCCGCTTACACATCGCCTCTATGGGCTAAGGTCACCTACCCTATGAAACTTACGCTGCTATTTCTTATTGCCCTACTGTATATATGTGCATACATATTTAGGTATATATTCAATACCACATAGACAAGTACACGTTATATATTTTTTTTCTTCCTTTTCATATCTATTTTTTTGATATTCTTTATACTTTCTCAATAGTCAAGTGCTTCGGTTGGTGCGCTCTTATCCTTTCAGCTTGCAATCTGCTCCTTCTGATTTATATACACACATACCGAAACATCTGCACATGTATACAAATGTGTATACATAAACAGAAATATTATATGAAATATTTTTTATTTTCGTTTTCACAACTTTTCCATCTTTTCTTTTTAATCTCTAGCACCCAACTCCCAATGCCTCCCATCAGTGGAGCACGAAGATTACCTTTTTTCTCTATAAACATACATACATACATACAAAAATATACACTTGAACAATTCTCAATACATATCAGCTACATTATATACAATCCATAGAATAATATTTGTACATAAATTCTGATTCGAACCTCTTTTTATGTGTGTGCATGTGTGTATATTTACCTATAGCTTCTACGACGTGAATATGTATGTAAATTCATATCGTTAGGTGTATTTTAGTGCTTTTATTGAAAATGCGTATGTATACATACAAAAGATTGTCCATAATCATATATCTACATATCTGCTTTCAGCCAATGTGTAAGCTTCATCTTGATTTCATTTTTATAAAAATACATATTTACAAGGAAAAATACATAGCTCACACTCAAATGTGAGCACCTACGGAGCGACAGATCAAGTGATGTGCAAGTGGCATTTTTCTTATTTTTGCTTTCTTATAATTTTTATACTCAGTTGAGCAGAGCTCACAGAGTATATTAAGTTTGATTGGATAACGGTTGGTTGTACATATATAAAGGAATCGAGATGGATATAGACTTCCATATATCAAAATAATCAGGATCGAAAAAAAATTTGATTGAGCCATGTCCGTCCGTCCGTCCGTCCGTCCGTCCGTTAACACGATAACTTGAGTAAATTTTGAGGTATCTTGATGAAATTTGGTATGTAGGTTCCTGAGCACTCATCTCAGATCGCTGTTTAAAATGAACGATATCGGACTATAACCACGTCCACTTTTTTGATATCGAAAATTTCGAAAAATCGAAAAAATGCGATAATTCATTGCCAAAGGCGGCTAAAGCGATGAAACTTGGTAGATGGGTTGACGTTATGACGCAGAATAGAAAATTAGTAAAATTTTGGACAATGGGCGTGGCACCGCCCACTTTTACAAGAAGGTAATTTAAAAGTTTTGCAAGCTGTAATTTGGCAGTCGTTGAAGATATCATGATGAAATTTGGCAGGAAAGTTACTACTATTACTATATATGTGCTAAATAAAAATTAGCAAAATTGGATGAAGAACACGCCCACTTTTTAAAAAAAATTTTTTTTTAATTCAAATTTTAACAAAATATTTAATATCTTTACTGTATATAAGTAAATTAAGTCTAAATTCAACTCCAGTAATGACATGATGCAACAAAATACAAAAATAAAAGAAAATTTCAAAATGGGTGTGGCTCCGCCCATTTTCATTTAGTTTGTCTAGAATCTTTTAATGCCATAAGTCGAACAAAAATTTACCAATCCTTCTCAACTTTGGTAGGAGCATAGATTCTCTGACGCTAACTGTTCTCTGTGAAAATGGGCGAAATCGGTGGAAGCCACGCCCAGTTTTTATACACAGTCCACCGTCTGTCCTTCCGCTCGGCCGTTAACACAATAACTTAAGCAAAAACCGATATATCTTTACTAAACTTAGCCCACGTACTTATCTGAACTCACTTTATCTTGGTATAAAAAATGGCCGAAATCCGACCATAACCACGCCCACTTTATCGATATCGAAAATTACGAAAAATGAAAAAAATGCCATAATTCTATACCAACTACGAAAAAAGGGATGAAACATGGTAACTGGATTGGTTTATTGACGCAAAATATAACTTTGGAAAAAACTTTGTAAAATGGGTATGACACCTACTATATTATGTAGAAGAAAATGAAAAAGTTCTACAAGGCAAAATCAACAGCCCTTGGAATCTTGGCAGGAATACTGTTAGTGGTATTGCATATATAAATAAATTAGCAGTACCTGACAGATGATTTTCTGGATCACCTGGTCCACATTTTGGTCGATATCGCGAGAACGCCTTCACATATACATCTAAGGGCCACTCGCTTTTAAAACCCTCATTAATACTTTTAATTTGATATCCATATCGTACAAACACGTTCTAGAGTCACCCTGGCCCACCCTAATGGCGATATCTCGAAAAGGCGTCCACCTATAGACCTAATGCCCACTCCCTCTTAAAATGCTCAGTAACACCTTTCGTTTGATACCCATATCGTACAAACATTCTAGAGTCACCCCTGGCCCACCCTAATGGCGATATCTCGAAAAGGCGTCCACCTATATACCTAATGTCCACTCCCTCTTAAAATGCTCAGTAACACCTTTCGTTTGATACCCATATCGTACAAACATTCTAGAGTCACCCCTGGCCCACCCTAATGGCGATATCTCGAAAAGGCGTCCACCTATAGACCTAATGCCCACTCCCTCTTAAAATGCTCAGTAACACCTTTCGTTTGATACCCATATCGTACAAACATTCCAGAGTCACCCCTGGCCCACCCTAATGGCGATATCTCGAAAAGGCGTCCACCTATAGACATAATGCCCACTCCCTCTTAAAATGCTCAGTAACACCTTTCGTTTGATACCCATATCGTACAAACATTCTAGAGTCACCCTTGGTCCACATTTATGGCGATATCTCGAAAAGGCGTCCACCTATAGAACTAAGGATTACTCCCTTTTAAAATACTCATTACCACCTTTCATTTGATACCCATATCGTACAAACACATTCTAGAGTCACCCTGGCCCACCCTAATGGCGATATCTCGAAAAGGCGTCCACCTATAGACCTAATGCCCACTCCCTCTTAAAATGCTCAGTAACACCTTTCGTTTGATACCCATATCGTACAAACATTCTAGAGTCACCCCTGGCCCACCCTAATGACGATATCTCGAAAAGGCGTCCACCTATAGACCTAATGCCCACTCCCTCTTAAAATTCTCAGTAACACCTTTCGTTTGATACCCATATCGTACAAACATTCTAGAGTCACCCTTGGTCCACCTTTATGGCGATATCTCGAAAAGGCGTCCACCTATAGAACTAAGGATTACTCCCTTTTAAAATACTCATTACCACCTTTGATTTGATACCCATATCGTACAAAAACATTCTAGAGTCACCCCTGGCCCACCCTAATGGCGATATCTCGAAAAGGCGTCCACCTATAGACCTAATGCCCACTCCCTCTTAAAATGCTCAGTAACACCTTTCGTTTGATACCCATATCGTACAAACATTCTAGAGTCACCCCTGGCCCACCCTAATGGCGATGTCTATTTTGATTAGCGGCATCTTTTTATCTACATACAATTTCTTCCAAAATTTACCCGAATTTTTAAATTTTGTTGGATAAACAACTATCTAAGTTATACTAGTGGTCTGCGAGTACTTCACATCGACTGAATGAATTCCTAGTGTTAAAAAACTATCCAAACATACAAGATTACATATATTTGTTGACAAATCTTATACAAGGAAATAATCCAAAAATTAAAAAAGTTAGAAACTTTTTCAAAGACAGCGATGCGTGGTTTAAATATTTTGAGACCCACCGATGCCCCGTCAGATCCTTTTCTGATATTTTCATGTACCAAGTACAATTGTATTTTACCACTCGGCTATTATACTTGGGTGGAAGATTTGTCACTTGCTCTTAGTGCCATTCTATACTATTTCCATTAATTAGTTTTTAGTTCACTTCTTCGATACGATGCTGCCAGTAACTGTGGGAAGTTGCGTCCCGAATACCGGTACAATCAGCCGATTCATGGAGGGCTTCAATATTTCGCAAAATGCGCCTGACAGTACTTTGTATGCGTTACTAAGAAGGCTAAATAAGTTTGCGATAGTTGGTGCAGTTTGTAGGATCTTCCTTCTCGTGGACTGCGCAAAGAAAACTTAAATTCCAATCGTGGGGCAGGCACTCGTTCGACCAGACCATATTTTGTATATAAGTTGATTGAGGTGTCTTACCAACTTCTCATGGCCGAATTTGAATAGCTCCGGGTGAAATCCATCAGCGCCCGCAGCCTTGTTGTTTTTTTTAGTCTGGCTATCGCTATTCTTACTACGTTAAAGTCAGGTGTGGGGGGGGGGGGGCGCCTTTCATATCTCTCCCCTTTTAGCAGCATAGAGAAGTGTTCCCTTCATAATCTAAGCACTCTCCGAAAACAGGTTACCACGTCTCCGTTTTCGTTTTTATAGGAGTTTGCCCTGAAGTTTTCTTAGCACTCCCTCCTTTTTGCCTCTGCTCTATAGGCGTCTTGCTTCATTCTTATTGATAAGTTCGCTTTTCGCCGAGTTTCGCCGTTGTTTCTCCATAGTCGCCAGTAATCGACAACTTTATATTATACTTCCCAGTAAACTCTCGTTCACTTATTTGTTCTTACGTTAAAGGTAGTGACCTAGAGCAGTCTCTTTCTTTATAAACCTAGAAAGTTGTGCAACAAGTTCATTTCTTTAAAAAAAAAATTTACACGAATATATGCCATTGCGCCCAAAATCTTACAGTTCTTGAAGAAGTTGATTGCACATTTCACTTTACTGGGAATAAGTGCTGCGAAAAATATGTGTTGTAAGAGTTTGATTTCATCTTTCTCAGAAGTGTGACATTTCCTTACAAAGCACAATACCAAGTACACCGTCAACAGTTCATGTGTCTTTAAATCTTCGCTACCTGCGCTCCAGACCGCTAGATTTTGCTCACGTCACTTGGAGGCTAAAGCCTTCTCCATCTGTATCGCTAATTTTATATGTTTAAGCAATGCCACTTTTTCTTACAAATAGCGTAATAAATTTTGCCTAAGTAAAGTAAATATCTAATGAGTATACCTACGAAACGCTCTTGAGTTGTACAAATTATTTTATTGAAACAATTATTTTCAAATCCCAAACAATTTGAATACATGCAAACGTCTAGATAAAGAACGCTAATCATACCTTTTCAATAATAAACTAACTCGCGCTCTTTCTAGCACACATGAGAAATATAGAAAGGGACGTCATACATAAATAAGCGCAAGTTTTGAGTATTCACTCACTCTTAAGCGTTTAACGAGAAAAAATTAAAAAAAAAAAATCATTACAAAAATATAAATTTGATAATAAAGCTATATTTTTTAATAATTTCACATAAATACCTATACGGCAGCCATTAACAATTTTATTAAAGGTATTTATTTTTTTTGTGTGCATTTTCCACGTTTTGATACGCAATTATGGCACAATAAATCTTTCAAAATTGTTTATAATTATTGCCATGAACGAGAAGGCTAGATAACAATACAGATTGCACCATAAGTGTTTATGGATATTTGGATATATGTATGTATGTACTTATGGGTACCTTGTCAGTTACTTGTATCTAATCAGTTTCAGCTTCAGATTTTTTCTTTGTTTAATTTAATATTTTTATAAGTATAGCAGTAAGCAATAATGATCGTAATAATAAAATTCAAAGCTAATAATACTAAGAGTTAACTGTAATCAAAATTAAATTATTTATCAACAAAATAGTTGTAGGTGTGAGAAGTACGCGCTAGCGTATGCGTTATCTCATCGCATATGAGTGAGATGATGTGTGTGTATATGTGGATGAGGAAGTGAAAAGTAAAGAATGTATGAAGAGATCGCCATTTACGCCCCGATTCTAGTGTGGTAACAACATTCTTCCCCACGGTAACGAAATCATGTGGCAACTTTTACACCTTTTTCGTATTCTACCCGCGAAAGTAGCCGGATAATTTTTTACCCACAAAAGCAGGTGGTTACATCGAAATAACACACAACAGCTGTTGTTTAGAAAAAGGCAAATCTGAAAAATAAAGAATTGTAAGCGCAAATAAGTAAAGATAATAGTAAAAAAGTGTTGCCTCTTGCTATACATATGTATTTGTTTACATTATGTACTTTCACAGAATAAATTACAATATAGGTACCAATTTAGAAACTTATCATGCATAATATGCATATACACATCGTCCCGTTTATTCGTTAACCTCGTATCTACAAGTGAGACATTTTCGGTAAAGCGAACACGGTTGCCACACCATGTTTTCATTTGGGACCAAAATTTATCGAAAAAAGGACCAAATTTTTGTTTTATTTTATTAGTATAAAATACAAAATTTTAGGATGTTTCCATATAAAATTTTACTAACCATAGTGAAGACTTTCCTTTAATTCAAGCTAAACAAACAAATATATGTGCATGCAACCAAAAATGGTACTATATTTTGACATAGGATAAGTCTATGTCCTTCACCAACCAAACGTTGTGAACCTAGTATTGGTCACAAAGCTCTTGGTTCTAGCATTATGTTGTTGATTGTAATGAAATAAAATGTATAGTGGAGTTAGGTTTTAGTAAGAAACGGTTCAAAATTTGCGTTCTGGTGTTGCCGAGCTATGTATGTGAAAAACTCAGTGCTATTTGTATAGATGCTTACTTTTCCCTTAACGTTTAAACTTCATATCAGAGCCTAGATTCAGTAAGTGTGAGTTTTGATGTCAGGCCTCAGGGGTTGTGCTAGCACCTACGGAAATAATTTTATACAAAACATTTCTTCCGAAATCAAATCTCTTTTGTATTTGCATCCTTCTGTCTTCGAGTTAAAATATTTCTTTTACCAAGATACTTAGTTTTCAATTACATTGCGTAGCCTAACACCACAATAGTCCTGGAATTCCTTGAACTCATTGAGCTAGGTAAGAAAGATTTAAATATCAAAGTACAATGCATACAATTTCTTTGTATAAGGTTTGAAAGTGTTAGGCTCCCGGCAGAGTGCTCTCTATAAGCTATGCTAGGCGACAGAGCTGTAAAATGATTCAATCAATACAGTAATAAATCAAGACTGATTCATTTTACAAATATGATTGGTTGATTTCAAATATATAAGCCAAGTTTGAATGCGATTTCATGTTTTCCATTCAAAAATTCTGTTAGTGATTGCATGACTGTAAAAAAAGCATTCAGTTTGATTGTGAGTGCATCGAGAGCACTCCCACTCACGAGTGATTGCAAAATTTGTAGACTGCAATCACCTTTTCATTCAGTTCCATTGAAATTTTCGTTTTCAGGGTTGATATTTTCGTACTTTTGATGGTTAACATATCTGTGATTGGATTGAAGTTGTCAAAATATTTATAAATAACCGGATTGCCATATTTCATTTAAAATATTATGTTTGATTCTAAAAAGTTTTATTCGGTGGATTTTGCTTCAAAGGAATTAAACCCAATAAAATGTGTTTTAATTCCGATTGGAAGAAATCAGACATACGAATTTCAGAGTCAAAATATTCAAAAAACTAAATTGGAATATAATATTACTTACAACAAAATAATATTTAGTCATAAGGTCAAAAATTGGCTTTCGCATTCAATGACTACGGTGACTGACTCAATGTTTTGACATTTTGTATTTTAATAAAGTTCCTTACTGATTTCTATTAAATTAAGCATTATTTTTCAAGGAGGTTAATGGAAATCAATTGCCACATAAAATGTGTATTTTATAAAGTGCATTTCAATGGTGTTCTTGGAGTGAAAGTGTAGAAAAAAGCATTTAAAAATTCGAAGCGGTAGACGTCAAGAAGCAATGCACAGTATTTCATTTCAGAAAAAAGTCTAAGCAAATTCGGGGTGATACGATACATACAATGAAAGTTTTGGAGTGTGCTACATTGGATGTGGAATAACTCTGAGGAGCCACTACATATATGCTTATTTTAATATAATTATATTTTTAATACCGTGAATTAAACATGTGTTTAATTTTATGAATCGAAGGGAGAGCGAAAATTTTAGTTTAATTTATGCCTTACAAAAAGTGTTTATTGGAGTGACCGATTAACAACGTCAGGCGAAGTTCGTCTATTTTCGTCCTCCAATACATTTTATTACTGTTGTATATTTTATAATAAGGTACTAAAGGGACCACTTTAGCTAACCGGAATTCATTATTAATTATTAAAAAATTCGTATTTATTTTTGTTCGTCTTAACATACATCATGTGTAAAAATTGCCGCTAGAATGAATTTGTGATACTAACGATTGTACACAAAACCGTCGATGTTGTTTTAGCAGTGCTTCGCCCCATCCAACAGGTGCGACCACTAAAAATTGTCATCAATATCCTAGGAAACCTGTAGTTTCAACAGGGATGGATATAGTGAAAGGGGTGTTAGAGGCGTTGGTTCCACATTGCAATTAAAGAGATGGTTGGTGTCATGTGGGGACAGGTTGCAGGCAGGACATGCATTTTGTATGTCGCGGTTGATGCTGAATAGGTAAGAGTTTAACCTGTTACAGTATCCAGATCGAAGTTGAGCTAGAGTGACGCCGGTCTCCCGAGCGAGATTGTTTTCCTCTTCTGCGACTTCAGTAAATTATCTTTAAGAAAGGGGTTCGCCGGGAAATTTCTGGCATAGAGGTCCGACGATTTTTTGTGGATACCTCTGAGGACCTGTTTATGTTTTTCTTCTAAATACGTCTGAGTTCTCAGGTGGTTGGGCCAGGATCTGTAGATATTATCGTAAATTCGTCGGCGGAGGATACAATGGTAACTCCTTCTGGTAGCGAATGGGGCTTCTATATGTAGAAGTTTGTTGTTTAATTCTTCTTGGATTAGATGTTGCGTACCTGAATTGCACCGATGCTTACCTACCAGATAATATGCGGTGCACCCTGCACCCTTTGAGACTTGGAAGAAGGGAAACTTTTTGAGAGTTTTGATTAATCTATGTTCTTCGATAGTTTCGAAACAAAAAATAAACCCTCAATACTATCGATTGTTACAAGTTACAAGGCTCCACCTTCCACCATTTTTATCTACTACAAGCTGTTTTTTATTTTTCATATTTGTCGAATTTGCTACACTGTGATAACAGAAGAACGGTCATGTTTTTTTACTGTCAAAACCAAAAATAAAAATTAAATATAAAAAATTTTAATTATTTGACAACCCAATAAGCATTTTTATCAATGTTAATTTAGAATTCATTTGAGAGCTAACCTTATTCTTAAATCTCCTATATTATTTAGTTTTCAAGTACACCTAAAATCACAGTAACACAAATTTTACACAGAAGTTTAATGGACCCACAATTTAACTTTTTAAATATAACGTTTTTAACAAAAAATAGTTAAAAGAGAAAGCACTTCGAATATAATCAAAATAAAATGCATACTCAAATTTTCAAAAATATTTCACCCAACCAAATATGTTTAAATTTTTTAAAAATCCATATTATCTTGTGCCGCAAACTTTGCAGAAATAATAATTTGCATTTTCTTGGTGCTTTTATGAATTTCACTAATTATATAATGAATTTTTAAATAAAAATGTTGTAATATTAACTATGAAATCCGAAACTCCAAGAAAACGGACTATATTTTTGTATCTAAAAGTCTTCCAATAAAGCAATAATGAAATAATAATTTTGATGTTGTATTGAAGCTTTGTTCCAAATAGAAAACACCTTTAAAATTCATTTCAATCAATTAATTTTATTGAAGCAATCCTTTTCAAATTCTCTATTAGTTGAGTCCTTTTCCTTTTAGATGGGTTTTTTCACAAAATGTATTTTCTCTCGAAAGTGTTCGCGTATTTATATATACATTCAAGACACTATGATAGAGTTCTGTGGGTACACACTTCCATTTGCAAGGTTTCCCACTTTTCCTAAAAGTGAAATATTAGCAATAAAAGCAACTGCATTAAATTCCAGTGATGTCACTTCACTGGTTAAGGATGTAAAAAATTCAGTTGGATTTAGTTAACACTTCAGCAATAACAAGATTAGCAGCTATTCGAAGTTTCAGTAATGTGGATTTAGCGGTCCAGGATTTAAGCGATATGGAAATAAATTCTTTAGGGGAAGTGCCACATCCCCTTTCCCAATCCCGCCTGTTTTTCTAAAATGTTGTAGTAGTGATGTTTTTCACCCTCGCATCATTGCCTTCAGAGATATTTTTTAAACGGTGCGCCCAAAAACAGTACTGAACTGCGTGTGAGGTTCTTTTCATTAAAAATTTAAGTGCTATTAGATTGGGTAGGTTTTTACTTTATACAAACTATATATGTATTTCTGTTCTAGATTTTGTTGATATTTGTTGATATTTTGTTTATAGAGGTTTAAAATATTTGTAGTGTTTTAACTGACATTATCTGTAAATTTTTAACAAACATATTTATAATAAAAAAACCTTTTTTTTAGTATTTTATTATAAAATTCATAACTGGTTGGGTCCCTGGCGTATACAAAAAAATCTTAAAAAATGCAAGAATTTTTGTTTTTTAGTATCTCCTTCAAGAAAATTTCGATTTCGAATTTTGACACCTCTCCCAACATTCTTGGAGGTATTTTAGCATTCGACAACCAATGTGGTTTTCTCGTATTCTGCTAGTGCAGTAGACGATAGGATTGTATATACATGTGTATTAGGGCGGGTCGATTTAAAAATCGCTCATTGCTCTGTGAAAATCGTATTCTAGGGATCAAAATAAGAAACTTTGTCAAAGGAACCATACCTCTAAAACGAATTCTGATGTCCCCCCCCTTTGGATCGAACTTTTGGGTAGGGGCAATTTCAATTCTACCTGCTGTGTCTTGTGGTGGCTTAAAAAAAACAACACACGCAATTTTACGATCTGCAATTGTGTCACAGTGATACCTTCATTTTTTAAAACGGTTGAATAAAAAACCCACACAAATATGTTTACGACATGCAAATGCATCACAGTGATGCCTTGGTTTTAAAAGGGGGTTGTAAAAACGCTAATTTCTAATAATTTTTTTTTATTTCTTTTCTATTACTAAGTTAAATTCATTTTTTCATTTACATATGTTCTGACTAAATAAACTTCTAAAGAGAAAAATAAACTCCAAAAAGAAAAAACATAGGCATTTCAAAGTGGGATTTTTCAAAATTTGCCCCTACGACCCAAAGGGGGGGGGGGACATCAGAATTAATTTTAGAGGTATGGTTCCTTCGGCAAAGTTTCTTATTTTGATCCCTAAAATATGATTTTCACAGAGCAATGGGCGATTTTTTTGCCTCCCCACAAATCGACCCGGCCTAATGTGTATGCAAGGTGGCCTAAAATAGATCGGCCAAAGTTCAAATATTTTCCGAAATGTCCGTCTCTAATGTTTCTTAAACAAAAAACAAGCTACAAATTAATGTTTGAGTAAACTTTCTGAAAATCGAAATATCTAGCCGTTATTAATATTAATATAAAACAATAGTTTATTTTTTTGATTAGTCGGTTATTTCGTCGACAATTAACGACAATGTGTTTGCCAACACTTTTCTTTTTAATGTCTGGTATAAATTATATCCTATGTGAAATGTTATGGTTCTGATACATTTTATTGACTGAGCAATTTTTTATGGTGAGAGTTCCATTGAAGTAAATTCAAAATTATATGGGGGCTGACGAAAGTGTGGCGAATATTGTGAATTTTTACCTTAGTGAAAAAGAAATAAAAGTACCAACCGTGACTACTGCCTAAAAAGGACCAAAATTGAAGAAAAGGGACCAGCGGACCAAATGTGTCTGGAAGGAACCATTTTTGGTCCAAATGGACCAAAGTGGCAACCGTGAAAGCGAAGAAAATTACCTTTCAAATTTCTCCACAAACACTGGTGAGTTTATCGATGATGACAGCGTTACCACTTGGGCCAGAATCGCGTATAAAAGAACTAGTAACGATATTCGCTAACATAATGTTCTGGGTACTATTTTACCGGTAACGCTAATAATCGGGGCGTTATAGGCACATTCGTTTTATGGAATGTAAAGTTAACAAAAAATTGTACTTAATTAGCGAGAGAAGCACATATTGTTTAATACAATTTTTTTTTAACGCTATTGAGCAAGTTGTTTCAACTATTCTTATCCTGAGGAAGGTCATAAACATTTTTTAATGAATTTTTAAATTTCAACTTTCATAAAAAGGTACTTAAAATGTTACTATGTGAAATGTTATTGTTCTGATATATTTTATTGACTGAGCAATTTTTTATGGTGAGAGTTCCATTGAAGTAAATTCAAAATTATATGGGGCTGACGAAAGTGTGGCGAATATTGTGAATTTTTACCTGAGTGAAAAAGAAATAAAAGTACCAACCGTGACTACTGCCTAAAAAGGACCAAAATTGAAGAAAAGGGACCAGCGGACCAAATGGGGCTGGAAGGAACCATTTTTAGTCCAAATGGACCAAAGTGGCAACCGTGAAAGCGAAGAAAATTACCTTTCAAATTTCTCCACAAACACTGGTGAGTTTTTCGAATATGACAGCGTTACCACTTGGGCCAGAATCGCGTATAAAAGAACTAGCAACGATATTCGGTAACATAATGTTCTGGGTATTATTTTACCGGTAACGCTAATAATCGGGGCGTTATAGGCACATTCGTTTTGTGGAATGTAAAGTTAAAAAAAAATTGTACTTAATTAGCGAGAGAAGCACATATTGTTTAATACAATTTTTTTGATGTGATCAAGTTCCGTTGAACGAGCGTAAAAATATTCCACATAATTTGTATTAAAATCATTTACATATTTACCTAATTATGTATGAAATAAATAGCAACAAAAAAGGCAATACTTAGATAAAAATTACAAATCGTGCATTTACACCAGTGTGAGTTAGAAATGTTGAAAACTTCGAGCTCAAAACTAAGCTTCCGAAGAAGCTGACGAAGAAGTGAAATTCAGAAATTCAGAAACACGTCATAGCAACCAACGCAGTGTGAAAGTTTTGTAAGTTTTCCCTAATAACACAAAAAAATAAAAATAATAAGTATTAAAAATCCGAACAAATGGTACTAAGCTTTCAAAAGCGCGCCTAAAAATCATATCCACACCATTAGGAACAAACTACATACAGAGTGTATGTGCCTACATGGTGATCAAAAGGAATATAAACAAAAAGGCAACTCTTAGAGACCAATTGTACAGCGAACAACGGGACATTCATATGGTTTAGCAGCTAAAGGCTTGCACTGATATGAATGTTGGTGATTCCAGTTCAACACTCAGCTCCCGAAAAGCTAGCTGATGAAGAAGTGAAATTCAGAAACATGTCCTAGTAACCATCGCCGTTTGTAAACTTACAATTTTTCTCTAAGTTCAATTACAAAAACAATTGTATAAAGCAATATGAGCAAAAGCTCGCTAATTAAATACATATAAAAATAATAACTTTTAAAGTAAATATGAATTTTACAAAAATAACAGACTAGGTTTAAAGAGGAAAAATTCATTTAAAATAATAATAAAAAAATGTATCAAAATCAACGAAAAATTTGAATGAAATATTGACTGGTTTAAAAACTTTAAATTTTTACTTCATATTTCCTTTTTATATACTTTCAGCCAGTATTGTTTAAAAACATTTTTCTTAACATTTCTTAATTAAAAAATTTAAAATTTTACTAATAAATGTGGTTGCAAGAAATATTAAATAATTACTTTTTTATATAATATATACAAAAAAATGTTTGTTTGTATCCTGATTGGACAAATCTTTTATTTTTAATTGTTCATAATAATTTTTTAACTTTCTTTCAAACAAGAAAATAACTTATTGGGAAAAGTAATATTTAGTACTAATAAGACCTGTAAAGAAAAAGTACCAGTACAAGTACAAGTATCAGTATCTCAGTATTTCGAAAAGTGAGTACAAGTATAAGTATCGAAGTACTTGTACTTGAATTGTTGAAGTACAAGTAAAGTACTTGTAAGTACTTTTGAAGTACTTTGATAAGTATTGAACGGTTTTGAAGCGGATCAACCAGCACCATTACGATCACCTAACTTTGACAAAATGGTTGAAGAAGAGTTTTACAGACATTTTAATGATACATCATCAGATTTCATTATATTTCAGAGTTATCCTCTTATGAAGGACCTATCGTTCAAAATGAATACGTCCTTAGCTTTCTCCGACCCAGTAGAGCATTTATTTTCTTTAGCAGGCATTGTTTATAGTCCTAGAAGGCAATCAATGGCGACATTTCGTTTAAAAAGCTAGTACTAATGAAGGCAAACACAAAACTACTTTAATATTGTTAGCTGTTGTAAAATTTATACTTATTTAATATGTTGTTTTACTTCTTGTTGCTTTCTAATATGAATTTTACTCATATTTTGATTTTCCATTTATGAATCAAACTAACATATTTTATCAGAAAACGTACTTTCGTGTACTTGCAAGTATTTCGTGAATATATCTACTTGTACTTTCGGATTTCAAGTACAAGTACTGTAGTACTTATACTTTGCACTTAGATTTGAAGTACTTGAGTTCTTGTACTCTTTTGTAAATATTAGTAAACATTTTTGTTTATTGGAAAGTATATTCGGTTGAACGCTTCGTTTGGTAAATATTTATATCTTTGATTTTTTTTAGGTGAAAATATTTATTTTTGATTTGTATAATTTTTTCAGCACTTTTTCTTATTATTATTTTTATTTTTGAATTTTAAAATTTTTTTTAAGATTTTGATTTAAATTGTCATGCGTTTTTTATTACAAAAATTTTTATTTTTTTTTTCAAAGTTTTATGAGAAATGCTTTTATATTTTACTGTTGTGGTATCACAATGGGTCTTATATCACTGGCCTAAGTGTACCCTCGGGCAACCTAACCTAACCTATATTTTGTGAAATAGCCACAAATTCAGAGCAATTCCCTCCCTTATGATTACTGATAATCAAAAAGAGAGCTCAAAGTTTTTTCTAAAAGTTTATTTAAAAAAATTTTGGGTAATTTTTATTTTTATGCCAAGTTCTTTAAGAGTAAAATTGTTTACATTCTTTTCTGTTTGTAAGTTAATTTGTCATTCTTCTTCTTTTTAATTATTTAATTTTTTCTATTTTGCAGGAATTTTCTTTATTTTCCGTTTCGATTTTTTAAACGCATTTTTTTAATAATATTTTGAAATTTTTTTAATTTTTCTAACTTTTTTTTTTGTTTTATTCCGTTTTATAATCTAAAATTATGTGTATAATTTGAGGTTAGTTTAAAAATTTTTATTACTATGTTATTTTTTGGTTAAAAAAAATTTTTTTTGCTCGAAACAAAAAAAAATATATACATATATGTATAGGTTTTTTCATTCTATTATACCGTATATTTTGTTATTCCATTATTCCCTTTTATAATCTAAAAATTATGTTTATAATTTCATTTTAGTTTAAAAATTTGTATTACTGTTTTGTTTTTTTTTTTTTGTTTTAATTTTGCACAAAACCAAAAAAAATATATATGTATATTTTTTTTTATTCCATTATACCATATAAGCTAAAAATGTGTTTTTAAGTCTTTTATTTCAATTTCTTTTTTAAATTTGTTTTTGAAAAAAGTTTGCTCAAAATTAAAAGAGAAATTATATACATTTGTGTATAAATTTTTTCAATATTCAAAAAAACTGCTTCATACTGCTTTACAACGGTATTCTTTTTTTATTTAAAAAAACATTTTTTTTATTTAAAAAAAACATTTTTTTTTTGCTTTTCATATTCAAATCTACACTTTTTCTACTTATCACATATCTGGAAACATCCATAAGTCCTTGTAGGCACTGCCAGAGCTATCTAACCACAAAACTAAGTTGATAAAATTATTTTACTCAAACAGAAATCACTTACTTACTTGGCTGCTTAAGCGTTTATGCTTACGCTTATATGCGCTTTAAGTAAATAAATTTTTTTTTTTTTTCAAATTTGGATGTCAAAATCTTAAACCTTATATCGAGCAATTTAAGCAATAAAAAATCTTATAATGATATTATATACATTAGTACACATTGTATGTACGTTCATCACTCAGTATGTATGTACATATGTGAGTAATCTTGTGTGCTTTATAAGTAATTTAGCTGGAAAGCTGTTCAAATTTATGACCAATCCAAATTCGTGATAGTCATGCAATCAAAGCTTCATAAACTCATATATGTACATATGTACATAAGGCAATTTATATAAATTTAAATAAGTGCTTACTTACAAACTTACATACATGTGTATGTAGAGATACTAAGCAATAAATGTATTTCCACAAAATTAAAACAAATAAAATTTATTTGTTATTTTAGTTGCCCTATTGCTGATATTCATTCACACACACACACACAGCTGTACTGTAGACTACACAGCTTATTGTTGCTATTTATACATCTGTATGTGCCTATGTAAATATGTTTATACTTATAAATATATTTTATCTAAATCTTATTTTACTTTGTTATTTTCGTGGTTAGCTACTTTATTATTGATAATATTTTTATTTATTTTTTTTTTTCTAATACACACTTACACATACATACGTACGTGCATCGTAAATCGCTTACGCATTTAACTTGAATAAATACTTTTTTTAATACCTACTTTTGTATTAGTAGATTTTGTTTGTATTGACTATATTTTTTTTTCTTCTTTTTTTCATAAATATACGCTTTTTGTATTTACTCCACACTCATCACTCATTTTGTACAAATAGATATTAGTTAAGTAGCAGCAGCAGCAGCAGCATTTCGTTTATCGCTTACCGCTGCCCGCTGCCTACTCGATGAAATATCATTATCTACTAGATCAGTTGTTAATTGCTATTTGACGAGTTAAATACCAAACACCATTCAAGTCAAAATTAAAAAGCAGATCAGATCACGTCACATCATCACTTCATATCACATCATATATTTGTTTCAAACAATGTTGGTGCTTTTGTGTTAGTGTAGCCGTTTGGCGAAGATCGACTTTATTACAATAAAATGTGCGCATAATTCGAATTTTTAATGAGTTATTTTTTTCAAATTTGTTAAGTGTTGTAATTAATTTTGAGAAAATTAAGTTGTACGCATGCAAGAAATTAATTTGAGTTTTTATATGTAAAAAGTAATATACGGAAGCAAGTGTATATGTAATGAAAAGTAACAAAATTTCTTCTGAAAATTTGTTTTGTTATTGTTTATTTGACTTTCGGTTATGCCTTTTATGCAAATATTCGTATTCAAATGAGCTACAAAAAGGTAAGCAAAGAGTCTTAACTTCGTCGCAGTTTTTTTTTTAACCGTATAAGCTGAAAATTATACCAGAAGGACACTGAAGATGACCCAATGCCGATATCGCTTTCTTTTTAATCGAAATTTGAAAAGTATTTGCAAACCTTTTTTCAAACACACATTAATTCGCCGTTTTGGCTAATATTCCTAACATACTAGGGATGACGATTTTCGGCATTTTAGGGAACTGAAGATCCAAACCCGGGATCGAAGGATTGTGCCGATATTTGCTTTTTGATAAAAATTGCGGCAAATATGTACCTATGTATATATGTACAACTTATAGTATAAGTAGTTAGGTTAGGTTAGGTTAAGTTAGCTGGTAGTTGCCCTGATAGCGGAAGCTCACTTGGATAACGTGAATATATATCTATAGTATATAGTAAGTAGTATATACGTTTATTTTTCATTTTAAAAATACAACTCACCATCAAAAATATATTTTGTATCACAGGTGCAACACCTGCAAAATTTCTCAGAAGCAAAAAAAAAATTCAAAAACGCATAATTTATTTTAAAGAGTATAATTGATATTTTCAGGTAGAATAATAACTTTAACAAAAATTTTAGCAGTGCCCTCAAATTTTGCTAAAAACGTGTTTTTGCAGTTTTAAGTTTGAATATCTCAAAAACTTGAAGTTCCAATACTCTTTTGCATCCAGGTTGTGGTTCATCACGTCGAAACTTTCGGGAAGTTAAAGTTCTCTTTCAGGTTACCTAAAAACGTGTTTTTTGCAGTTTCAGGTTTGAATATCTCAAAAACTTGCAGTGCCGGTACTGTTATGCCTATAGATTCGGGTTCATCAGTCCTATTTCTAGTTTTAAACTCACACGTACTTTTTTCGACCTGCGATAGGGCACAAAAATGCGTTTTTTCGCAAATTTAGACACGAATATCTTGGAAACCTGAAACAAATTGGCAAAATCTCACTATAGCTTAAGGTTCTGCGCAATAAAAACTTTTACCAACCACTCGCAAAAATCTTGCAACAGCTTTGTTTTTGTTCCCCAGTGAAATGCTTGTTTTGCTCTTAAAAGGGGGATATTTGTGGAAAAAATTTTAAATTATTTAAATTGATATTAAAATTCTATATTCAACCATCCCGTGGTTAGAGTCCAACAATCCCGGGTTTTTGGTGACTTAAAAATACTGGTATCTGGGCATTTTCGTCCCTACAGCATACATATACTATCGACAAAAAACAAAACGTTGTAATCAAAATACTCAAACATTTTTTATTCGTGGTCACATTTGGTTAAATGGATAATCTACACCAGGCCGTGGGTGATTAATCACCGATTAAATTAATTAATCCATTTATCTAATCTTGAATAATCAAAAGAAAGTATGCACAATCTAATGGAGTAAGTTCCGTTTTGATTAAACTAAGTTCGTATAAAGTGATTAATCGCACTTTAAATGAACGGATTAATGACATTACGGCACTTGCTAATCTTTACCTATTCGTAGTCTATTTGCAATCAATTTTACATATGTATGTACGTTAATCTAAGCTAAATATGCAATTTTTCTTTTTTTAACTACTTTAAAAAGTATAAAAATAGTGTATGAGTTTGATTTATCGGGATTCGGATTAATCAAGTAATCGATTAATTGAAAAATTTGTTATTACACCTGTTCGATTAAGGAATTAAAGATGAATATTTACATATGTATGTATTTATTGAGCTCTTTTCATTTAAGTAATCTTCCTACTTTTTATCTTTGCAGGTAAACAATTTTTAAAAATTTCAAGTCACAATCAAAATATGAGTAAGTAATCATTTATTCACATAATACATAGCAAGATTTAAATAGGAACTAACTGAAGAAGGCAAGTTGTTCGTTCAGCCCCCAAACTGACTGACTATGCTATAAGAGCTGATAGAGTTTTTAGATTTTACAGATCGGTTGGTTTTGAGTTAAAGAACGCTGCGTCATGCTCGTATTTCAAGTATTGAACTTTTGACTTAGCTACCTTATATACCTATATTATTGATATTAGCGAAAAATTGCAAAGTTTACAAACGGCGATGGTTACTAGGACATGTTTCTGAATTTCGCTTCTTCATCAACTAGCATTTCGGGAGCTAAGTATTGAGCTCGAAAGCTCCAACATTCATACTTTATAAATGTAAGGCGCGATAACCTCCGAAGAGATATAAGGCCGAGCTTCTCTTCCAATTTGCGTCGTGCTCCTCTTGATTTTCTCTACAAATTGGCCGGACGGGACCTACATGATTTTATGCCGAATCCGAACGGCATCTGCAAGGCAGATGAGTTTTCACTGAGAGCTTTTCATGGCAGAAATACACCCGAAGCGCTTGCCAAACACTGCCGAGGGGCGACCCCGCTTAGAAAAATTTTCTTCTAATTGAAAAACCTTATTTCTAAAATTTTTGATGTTGCTTTGCCCGGGGTTTGAACCCAGGGCATCCGGTGTGGTAGGCGGAGCACGCTACCATCACACCACGGTGGCCGCCATACTTTATACTAGTGTAAAATCATATGCCTTTAGCACTCATCCATATGAATGCCTCGCTGCTCGCTTTGCAATTGGTGTCTAAGTATTGCCTTTTTGTTCCTATTCCTTTATTAACTATCTAGGTACATACTAATACTATATGCTTTTTATTTCTTATTGTATGGAATATTTATAGGCGCGCTTAAGAGCTTAGTAATATTGAATTTTTATAGTATTGGTTTTATTAGCGTACTTCCGTATATATATATATATCATGTTTGCCGTCTTCGATTCAAAAATTGTTTAAAACCGACAGAGCAACATAAAAAAAGTAGATTGGCTTAAAATGGCGTGCGTGGAAGTTTTCCACACTTCCACTCGGAGACATCTCAGTCCATTGTGAGTGTTCTCAGTGAGTGCCGCGGGGCGGAACATTCCTCCAACCAGCAAACTTGTTAGTGGTCCTCAGTGAATCACTTCGTTTCACTGATGAACCCACGTAAAAGTGAAACATTCGTCTACCAAACCTCGGCTAGACTATCGGAAAACAGATCAAATATGAATATTATTAAAAAAAAATAGCTTGTGTCTTGTCGGTATTTCTGAAAATAGCCGAGATTATTTCTCGTACAGATTTTGAGAGTCGAGCCTATGAAATGCACGCAAGTTTCGAAAAAATTTAAATTATACTTAAACTTTTCAAAATCTAGGCATATAGCTTTCAGTTTACAGTTCGTCAAAAAAGCAAATCCGCTATCTAGCGCTCTTTTAAAACCCTGCCTTCTAAATATGATTATTTTTCTGCAAATGATCCGGATATGCGCTTTTATAACTGTTGTGTGAAGCTGTTATTGCCACAATTTTGTTCTTCATACTTACCATATTTTTTCCAACTCACTTTAGATTAAAGCCTCTGCAAATTGCCTCTTCTTTGTCACTGACCCTTTGGCTTTCTTTTTTTCCCCTACACCATTCATCATTCGCTGTTCTCCTTCACCTTCAACTGTACTTGGTCACTTTCCTCATACAAACAAGTTCGCTGTGCTTCTTTTTACTGCTTCTTGCTTCCACTGCTGCTGCACCAGCACATTTCATGCTTGTCTCATTGTCATCGCACTAATGATGCTCATTTTCATGAAGAGACTGGCAACAAAAAAAACAATTACAAACAAAAAAAATCATTACTACAACAACAGTATAGGCAACAAAAACGTGTGGCCTGGAAAAAAAGTAACGTATAAACAAATCGTATAGCATTCATTCATGAAAAGGCCAGCCAGCCAGCTCAAACCAAGCCAAACTCGCGGCTAGCAACAACAATACAGAGCCAACACATTGTAGCAATCAGCGCAAAGGCATACATACAACAGACAAGAGATGAGGCAAAAAAATAATATAACAAAAAATTTGTACTAAAAATTATGTCAAAATTCAGCAAAAAGTGAGACGCAGCTAAAGAAGCAACAAAATTAATAACAAATGTAAAATTTTTTGTATACAATAACAACTAAGAATAAGAACTACAAAATGATGCTGTACACTAATAAAAAAGAAAACAACCAAATGCAACACTATGCCTTCTCTGGCTCTGTGCCACAAACTACAATAACAAAATTATAAGCGCGCGACAAAGCCGCCCACGCGTCTGCTCAAACCGGCACGTAGCAAAAGAGCCAAGAAGCCAGCCGAAAAGTGGGTGCGTTTGCGCCTTTAAAATTGAGCGTTGAACATGTTTTAACTACAATTTTTTTGTTCTTGTTTTTTTTTGTTGTATATAATTTAAGTTTTTGGTCGTATCACTGTGCCCTTTTTATTATTATTTTTTTTTTTTGTGATTTTTTCGCTTTTCTTTTGTAACTCCTTAAATCACCACTCGAGGAGTCACAAATTTGTAACGCATTGTTAGTACCTTTTTTGAGGATTTTACGGAAGAAAAGCTTGAGCTTTAAAGGTGACGCTCTGTTGTCATATGTTGTAGGCGCCGTGTGTAACAACAACAGCAACAAAGCAACAACAACTACTTCAACCTTTTATGCATATTAAGCTTGAGGCTTGAGGCAAGAACCTGCTCTATATTCAAGGCTATGCTGTAGGTCTGCGCCACACTTACATACACATACGTAGTTTCATTTATACACACATACACACGTGCATGCTCATGCTCCTACATAAGGTGACGCGCGTCTGGACTTATGAATGGGCTCCATTTAAGGGACTTTTTGAATGCGTTGAGACAACATTGTAAAACGATGAATGAAGCAAATTTATAGGAAGAAGAACAAAAAAATTGTATTGTAAACAACTCGGATGTATGTTCTAGTAAAGAGTTACAGAGGTTTCCTTGCAGCTAGCAGCTGCACGTTGAACGCAAATAAGTTAAAGTGCGAATAAGTCCCAATACAAAAAAAAAAATCCAAGAAATATTAGGGAACGCAAAATCTTACAAATAATTTATGGCTTAAAATTAGGCGTAACTACTTGGTAGCAACAAAGATACAAAAATCAAGCTGAGCTACTTAGGCGCATATTATTGGCTAATTGCATGCAAAACATTTGAAAGTGCGAGGACGTGGGTTTCTGTCTCACTTATTGCTTATTGAGAAACTTGAAACTTGAAAAAAGATTACTTTACATCCCCAAATTGATAGAGTTTACGCTGTCTGAAACACTAGCTAGTAGTTTTAGAAGAAATCGAGGTTTGTTATAGAACTTCCGGGCTAGAAATGGTTCGATGAACGTTATAAGGGTTGTAACAAAACTATTATGCACCTTGAATCTTCCCTCAAACCAGCGCCTGGCTACGGCTTCGAGGTTTGGGAACTACTAGCTGGGAGCTTTAGAAGAAATCTAGGTTTTTATAGAACTTCCGGGCTAGAAATGGTGCGATGAACGTTATAAGGGCTGTTACAAAACTATTATGCACTTTGAAGCTTCCCTCAAAACAGCGCTTGGGTAAGGCTTCGAGGTTTGGGAACTTTTAGCGATGTGGTAATATTCAGTCTAGAGTAAGCAGCTACTTCATGTGTACTTGAACATCCTATGTATATGATTCAAACTTTTCGTCTATTTGATTTTCTCAATCGAACACAAAAAAGATATTTTGAATTTGGTCATAAAATTTACATTTTAATATTCACAGGCGATTATAGTGGCACCGAGGAGCTTAGCAACAGTTACTATTCTATCTGCGCAGCGTCCAGAATGTATTTTGTTACGACACATCTCTGCACTCGTCCATGCAGGCTTCGTTATTCGCGACCGTTGCCGCTTCAAATTTTCTTCTTTTCAAATTTTTTTCTTTTCTTTTTTTCTGTCCACTAAGAAGACTTAGCATCTTGTTCCAGCATGGCGATTTTGCTTTTTCTCTGAATCTTCTTAGGAAACAAGCTCTGTTGTACGCATTCATAAGTGTCTTTATTGGACTCCTTCAGTTCTTCTATAGTGGCAACTTCTTTGAGTTGTTTAAGTTTTGTTTCTAAACGTTTCTGGTATTTGCTCTAGTCCGTTGACCTAGGGTTTCTGAACGTTACTCTCTACCCTTGGGAATTCATCTCAAATACTCCCTCCATGTTGACCAACGTGTACGGACTCTTCAGGATCGAGATTTCCACAATAAATTAAATTATGTATTGGTTAAATCCCTAGTCGGAGTGGTGACGAATCGGACAAAATCTACCAAATCGGCCTGTACCATTAATCTGAACATGTGAGACTTACCCATCATCTAATTTCTCTTCCCTTACTTCCCCTATAATGCACACTACATACTACAAGGCCGCACTGACGGTATTCTCTTCAAACTCCCAAAACAAAAAAAAGACCCAGCGTACATGACGAAAAAACAATTTATAAGCAAATAGTCGCATGAGTAGGATTTCACCCAGAATAAAGTATGCCATGTATGTTTCATTGCATATTATCGAATATTCTTAGGCCAATCAGTCAGCTTTTAGAGCTTGAAGTGTCGCTTGCTATGAGATTGTAGTCTGTGTTTGCCAATTTTGCATACCAAAAGACAGATCTTGAAATTAGCATTGTTGCTATTGACATGAAAACGTATCAAGATCGGCTGGTTGCAAGACGCTTTATCTACAAAATTTTGCTAAGTTGATTATCGAAGTTAATTGAACTGTGTGTACAGACAATAAGCGCGAGACGTGAAGTGTATTTGTATGTATAAAAGAGCTAATAAAATAGTATGTTGGTGTAAATGACAAAAATTTGCATAAGATAAGTGGTTGTTGAAAATATGAAAGAAAAACGCATATCTTTATATCGAATTATAATAAGTGGGCGTTAAATGCTGATTAAGCTTTTGTAAAAGTGCGTCATGATCTTACAAAACTAATTTGCTGAATGTCTTATATAAGTTAAAAAATAATAAAAAATGATATTTTTTCTAATTGATATAATCTTAAATTTTTTGATATATTATTTTATTAAAATTGTTTATTTTAATTCATTTTTTATTTTATTTTAAATTATCTTGTTTCATTTTATTTGATTTCATTTTATTTTATTATGTTTTTATTAATTTTATTTGTTTTTTTATTTTAATTTGGTTTAATTTAATTTAATTTAATTTAATTAAAATTATGCATTTTAGTCTGATATAATTTTATCTAATTTTATTTGGTTTCATTAAATTTCGTTATTTTATTAAATCTAATATATAAAATTCTTCTGTCACGGTTTTAGAGGCTGAACTCCTCCGAAACAGGTGAACCGATTCTCATGAAATTATGGGTAGGTCTGAGGATCGGCCAACGTCTACCTTTTTTTCGCTACGTGTCTTGGATCTTGAGATCAAAACGTGGACCCGGGTACCCCTAGAATGTGTTTATACAATATGGATATCAAATGAAAGCTGTTGATGAGTGCTATAGTACAGGATAATTTTCATACCCCTGGGTGACTAGGGTCTCGAGATATAGGCCAAAACGTGAACCCGGATACCAATAGAATCTCTTTATACAATATGGATGTCAAATGAAAGCTGTTGATGAGTGCTATAGTACAGGATAATTTTCATACAACTGGGAGGCTAGGGTCTCGAGATATAGCCCAAAACGTGGACTAGAGTAACCCTAGAATGTGTTTATACAATATGGATACCAAATGAAAGCTGTTGATGAGTGCTATAGTACAGGATAATTTTCATACAAATGGGAGACTAGGGTCTCGAGATATAGCCCAAAAGGTGGACCCGGGTACCCATAGCATGTGTTTATACAATATGGATATCAAATGAAAGCTGTTGATGAGTGCTATAGTACAGGATAATTTTCATACAACTAGGGGCTAGGGTCTCGAGATATAGCCCGAAACGTGGACCCGGGTACCCCTAGAAAGTGTTTATACAATATGGATATCAAATGAAAACTGTTGATGAGTGCTATAGTACAGGATAATTATCATACAACTTGGAGGCTAGGGTCTCGAGATATAGCCCAAAACGTGGACCCGGATAAACCTAGAATGTGTTTTTATATTATGGGTATCAAATTGAAGCTGTTGATGTAAGCTTTAGTACAGAGTAAGTTTTACACCGCTGAGTGAATATGGTCTCGAGATATAGGCCAAAACATGGACCCGGATACCCCTAGAATGTGTGTGTATTACGGATATCAAATGCAAGCTGTTGCTGAGAGCTCTAAAGTTCATTGTGATATTCGATTTAGTCGCATCAACCTGGCAAAACTGATAAATATGCGAAGCCAAAATAAAGACAAGAATTAATAATACCCACATACCTATTTACATACGTCCTATTCGATTTGCCTGAAAAATCGTATATAAATTTGCCTATATTAGTATTTACGATGCTTTTTTCCGGGAAGTATACCAGAGACGGACTGGGACTGGGATTAGAACTAGGACTGGAACTGGGACTGGGACTGAGACTGAGACTCGGAATGGGACTGGAACAAAATACATACCACCCTCTGGGACTGGCAATAAGAGATGAAGAAGAAGGAGAAAAACTTGAGAGAAGAGAAACGAGAGAAGGAGACTGAGAAGGAGATAGAATGGGACGAAGATGCAGATGAAACGAAAAAGACGGAGGGAGGAGTGAATAAAAAGATTAAGAAAAAGTGTAGAGGGGTAGGGCAAAGTTAGATGGAAAAAGCTTATTAAAATGTATGCAGATGGGCCAAATTTAGGGCAGAACAATGTCTGCCGGGTCTGCTAGTAATATATATAATTCAATTTGATTTAATTTAATTTAATTTTATATGATTTAATTTTATTTTCTTTCCTTTTGGTTTCATCTCGTTCCATTTTATTTTGTTTTATTTTATGTTAATAATAATGAGCTTAAAGGCCGTGGTTAAATAAAACACAATGTTTAAAATTTCATTGGTTTTTTAATTTGTCAATATTTCGGCTTCAGTCTGAAGCCATCTTCAGGACTGTAAGTAAACACAAATGTATAAAAAGGGGACATTCATTTCAGATACATGGTCATTAAAATTTACGTTATGCAACTAGGTATACATATAAACGAGACACAACTTACACTTGTAGTTATTCTTTATCGACTGATCATATTTTCGGAAAACAAAAGTAACATAAACATCAAAAATGTATACAATTTTAAAGTGTTGTATTTTATTTTATTTTATTTTATTTTATCTTATTTTATTTTATCTTATTTTATATTATTTTATTTTATTATATTTTATTTTATTCAATCTAATATTATTTAATTAAATCTGATTTATTTTTATTTCTTTTCCTTTTGGTTTTTTCTCCTTATTTTGTTTTATTTTATTCTATTTCATTCTATTCCATTTTTTTTTATTAAACTTTTTTGTTTTATTTAATTTAACTTAAATTAATTTAATTTAATTTAATTTCATTTAGTTTAATTTATGATATTTTATTTTATTTTATTTTGCTTTATTTTAAATTTAATTTAGTTTTATTTTATTTTATTTTATATTATTTTATTTTGTTTTAATTTATTTTTTTTAATTTCATTTTGATTCGTTTATTTGCTACTTCGCATATCTTATTTAAAATATTTCTCAGTTTATTTATTATTTATTAAAAGCCAACAAATTAAAAAAAAGAAATGAAAATAATAAAAAATTATTTAGAATAAGAAAATTTAAATAATTAAAAAATATTCAATTTAATTAAATTTTTTTCCATCTTTTTATTTTTTTTTTTTTTAATAATTTTACTTTTTTAATAAATTTTTTCTTTCTGCATTTTATTTCAATAAAAACTGATTTAAAAAAATAGATAGTTAAAAAATTACTAACATTTTTTTCTAATTTTTGTTTTCATTTATGTTTATTCTTTTCAATCTCTTTATTTTTGTTTTATTTTACACATTTGATTTTTCTCTTTACTAATATACCATTCTTAGTTTTTTTATCTTTTATCACTCTTCAGCTTTTATACATATATCATTTTCAATTTAATTCGTTAGTTTTCTTCCTTTGCTCTATACCAAAATCTTTCCTAAACCGGAAAAGCAATTTTAAAATTTATTGCATATTAAATATCGTATCGCTCTTTAGAGTCTGTCGCGCTGATCTTGCTATAAATTTACCTCAAAGCCTTTGTCTGCGTGTTTTGTTTTTTAGTTTCTTTCTTTAAAGCTTAAAATGCGGAGAAAATCTCATTGTCGCCACACTTTATAAAATCTTCCTTATGCCCTTCATTAACGAAAAAAAAAAAATAAAAATTGTTGATTTCATTCAATAAACGTGCAGGCTCCGAATTTTGTCTGCTTATGCTGCGCGCTTTATTGAAGAGGCACAAAATTTATTGCAGAGGACGTTGACAATACAGGCTCATTTGGAGGGAGGCAAGTTGCCGAAAATATACAAAAAAATCCACTTTTGTGTTTTGTTTTTCGCTATCAATTGCAAATATGATTTCCTGTCTCTGCATTATCTTTGCGTTGGCGTATTGAGTTTTGAACTTGATTTTTTTTTTCAATTTTGCTGATCCGTGCTCATCATCGAACAATTGTTATGCAAGCATTTAATTATAATTTTCGATCAAATTTCAGCAAAAAAAAGCAGCACAAATTTTATTGAATGAATACCCAAAAAGGCTTTACTTATGCTGATTTTTTGCAGCACGCCAAAATAAAAAAAATTGCTTCGTAAATTTTGGAGGAAATTGAATTGAATGGCGTGGGAGAATCTACATCCGTTCATTTGATTTTGATTTTTATCTTTTTTTGGTCCGAAAATTTGGCAAACAAAAGCAGCATCTTTATCTGAGGAGCTAAATGAAAATGAAATGATATTGGGTTAATTGTTAGTTTAAATCGATTTTTGTTCATGCATAATTTATTTAACAATAGAAGAAATTGATTAAGCTTTATATACTCACAGACCAATGAATCGAGAGACTAAATTATTTACAAAGAAGTCACGTCTGTTCTCAACCTCAAGGTTATAGAAGCCCTCAGAAATCAGTTCTTCGATGCCCTGAAGGGGTTATTTCTTTTTTGGTTTTTTTTTTTTTTTTGATATTTAAATTCATAGTAATTGACTGTTTTTTCCTGTTGCCCATATATCATTCAACTGACCTCTTGATCATCAATGTAAATCATAACTTGACGTTTGACTTTTTAGCAACAGAGTGGAATATTTTTAGAAAATTTATTTTCTACCTCCCTTGAGTCAGAAAAAATAAAATTAGATTTCTAGTTTAAAGTTTAAATAACCCAAGTATGTAATTCATCGAACAATCTTAAAACATCAGCTTAAAAATTTTGATAGGTTACAAGGGTTTCTGGAGAATCAACTTTGCAACTAAATAATAAACTCCTATATGTACATATTAGTCCGCTCTTCCAACACTCTTCAGTTTTTCAAACTTACTGTATTCACACGGGATCTACTCACATAATTTTAAAGTATTTGCTTGTAGTAAAGCCTCCTAGCAACTTAACTCGCATCAACTTATGCTGCGTTTTCTTATAGAACTATTATAGAATATTTATGAGTTTATCAAAGACTCATTAAGCTCTATGACTTAGTTAAAATTACAATCATATTTGTAATATAAAACACTTAGGAAACTGTTTCTGATAATTGAGTGAATAATTTTTTTTAGATACCAAGCTTTCTCAAAATTGTATTTTGAAACTAAATACTTCATAACTATCTATATTATGTACTTATCTGAATACTTCATAACTATCTATATTATCTGCTTATCTGAATACTTCATAACTATATATAATTCATGATTATTTATACGAATTCCACTAACGAATTGGAACTGCTAACTCGGGAAATTTCTTATATCGAAAGCTGTCGTGATACTTTACTCACTGTTCTATCTTCAACTGCATTAACCGTTTTTTTGTTTTTGTTTTGAATGAAATCGCAAAACTACATATATATTATTGCTATTTCAAGGAACGCTAAGTTTAACTTAACTTAATTTTTTTAAACCAAACTTTAACATTTAAAATTATTGCATCAAAAAAATGCTGAGGCATCAATTGATATTATAACTACATTCAACAGCTAAGTATTTGCTAATTACCCATGCTAACTAGTGCTTCCACCAAATTCAAACTCTTTCTTAATTTCAAAGGCACCTTTAAACTGCTACTTAATAATACGCAATACTATCTTTAAACTAAGTTACACAAAAATTAATTTGAATATTTACTAACTACCTATATTAACTCGAGATCCCCTGCTACGATTTGGAAATGCTTTTGCATTTTTAAAGTTATTTTCCAACTAAGCTCACTATTTTAGGTTCAACCACTAAAGCTTTCGATTTTAGCAAATATGCGTAAAAGAATATAATTCTTTCTCCAAGGTTCTGCAGCCTTACTCTCTACTGAATTCTCGTTATTTTTTCTATAACGCAACTTCATGCGGCGAAATCTTTCCTATTTATATTTTGTTTGCTCCTATTGATAAGCAAAAACTATCAATTTCCTTTACACATATCCGCCATTTCATATAAAAGTCTTTATTTATAACCGCAGGCAGTTATAACAAAAACAAAAACCGTAAATGCATTGCAGATCTTCTTGCTATATTTCTGATTTTTTTTTTGCTGTTTCTTCATACTTCTATTACGTTGCGCACCACAGCATCTTATAAACATAACAAAGATTTGGTTTTTGCGTTTTGTTTCGAGAACAAAGTTCAAACTGCAAAACTTTATTCTACGGAATGCAAGTGAACTCTGCGCTTATTTGTTTTATTTACTAATGCTAGAATCGTATATATGTTTTGTTGATGATATATTTCACTAACAAATGCCTCAAGTGCATGCACATCCTTAAATCCGTACCATATTTCACATAGCACAACAGCGCATAGCAAATAGCATTGTATTGTATTGCATTTGGAAAATAATACGCATTTTCAATCTTTGCTTGCTTTACTCGTCGACGACTGGCACTTCATCAGCGCAAGGATATGTGTGGCGGACACTTGAATATTGCACTAATACAAATGCATATAAAATAAAACTAAAAAAAAAATTACTAGAAGCAGTTGTGCATAGATTTATATGTGCAAATATTTATACACATACATACCCATATGATTTTTTGCATGTAAGTATGTCGGTATGAATCATATACATATTGTACTCGAAGATGCATTTTCCAACATCCGATTTCCGTTTCCTGCTCAAGCAACCACCAGTCCCACACAAACACACATACGCACTGTCATGCATGTTTCGGGTTTAAGTTTTTCAGTATGTGTTCTACAGGAACTCATACTTTTATCTGCACACGCATACAAGCTCGTCATATATATGCAATGTCAGTATGCGCTTCAAGTGCAGCTTAGCCGCAAAACGAATACTCTTCCTACCATTTCTTAACAAAGTATTGTCAGTTTTTCTTTTTCATGTGTATTTCATTTTCGATGAAACCGCTGTGCTGCTTTTACGAGGAATGTCTTTATATATACAGGGTTTTTCAAAAATATTGTTGCAGACCTTAAGGCCTCCGATTATTATTTTGCCTTCTGTTCATTGTACGAATCACTGAGCTGTCGAGTAAATAAACTCAAGTATTCTGTATGCAAGGTGCTCTTTATTTACCGTACTACTATGGTAGTGGCACTTCACAAATGATAAGTTGCGTAATTCACTTACAACATTTTAAAATCAAACTGATTGATTCTTTCCCAAGCTGCGCTGCTTACATGCTCTCAGTTGCATACCTGATTTGTTGCTTAATTAGTTCTCTCATATCTCTACATCTCATAATCGCTGTTATTTTCAATATACATATATATGTGAGTAATATTGTCTGCGCTCTTTGTTTCTGTGAAATGTTGTCTGCGCTCTTAGCTGCAGTGTATAATTTTACGTAGCTTCTTTTTTGCAAGCAAATGATTCATTGCTGTTGTGGTTGTGCATCATATTTTTACTACCGTGATAGTGATGTGTAGGAATTGCCAATATTCGCAATACTATAACTGTTATTAAAATGTCTCGCACGCAAATTATTGTTTCATTTTGAGCGACGTCCAAGCATTATTTAACTCTTTAATAGAAATTATATCATCTCGTTTCCAAATACTTCGCTGTAAATAAGCATTTCTTATTCTGAGAATATATTTTCTGAATACCATCTGAAGTTAATTTTGAGAATCACAGCTCTCATCGTTTTCCCTTCGAAAATACATACTTGTTAAAAAAGGGTTCCACATTTTGGTAAAAATTACTTTCTGAGGTTACTGAGCGGTCTTGCTCCGAAGCAAAATTGTTGTTTTAATAAGCATTGTGCTATACATGCATTTTTTCAAGATAGTGGCTTTTTGAGATCAGTTACTAAAATCAGAATTTACTCAACCTGAGGTCACTTTGAGAACACTAAAGTTCCTGTTTCCAAGAAAATGTTTCGTTGGAGTAAACCTTGCCCTTGACATTTATTCTTTCTTGAAAGTGATGTCTGGTAACACTCTGGACATATTTAGTCTCTGTTAGGTCTTCATTGAGCGAATGGTTCTATTTAATCACGTTTGGAGCTTAACTGTTTAATAAACTTAAGACCAAATTCCTCTTCATAACGTTTACTGCTTCGTAGAATAATTCATTTCCGTATATCATTTAAAAATATAATACGCTGTTTAAGAATATGAAAGGGAACTTCAGTTCAACCTCAATTGTACACGAACAAAGCTTTTTAAAACTTTCGTTATCAGAAAAACTTGGTATATAAAACCTGTTCATAAAAAGAATTGCATATTCAGGCACGGTTTGTATCTTCAGTGATTGGTCATTGTCAGCTAAGGTTTTTGTAGTACTACCGTACCGAGATATACGAACACGAGCTTCCCGCCATGGATTTCAAAATCCTTTTGCCTATTTATTTATACCAATACTTTCGTAACAACATTTTAGGTTTTTTTATTATTTTTCAAAAACGTAATCTCTCGCTCAACGATAGTATTTGTTTTATGCGCCATCTAAATGTAAAAATGTCCCCTATTTTTGCCTTTTTAAAATCTGCGAGTACCTTTCGTCAGCAACACTGGTCTTATTTAGTGAAAGTAGCCACTCGAAGTCATCCTTTGGCAGTTCGGCTGTTAGTAGATAAACCTATAACTTTTATCTCGTTTTTGTTTGCCCCTATTAGCACACCCTGTATGCATTTATCTATCATTTCCATTTCCATTATTTTCTACCAAAAAATTTCTTGCTCAAGCTCTTAACTCTCATATGCGGTTATAGCTAACATATATAAGGCCACATGCATTTATCTAAAAAAAAAACAAATGCATTTGTTACGAATTATTTTATTTTATTTCTTTTTTCAACTATTTTCTATATCTTTTATTTTTACAACAACCAATCAAATAACAATACCTTAAACCTTATGTTTGTGGCCTTTTTGCATTTGATTGCCATGTACAAAATGGCCAAGCTTTCACTCTTTCTTCTACATCTTCTTCTAACATCCATATAAGCCTTGTCTTCGCTCTAACCTCACTTCGTTGCACAACCATATTTATACAGTTATATACAGTGATATTTCATCTCAGCTGTTGCAACTATTTTGTTTTGTTTTATATATATATCATATATAATACCGTCAATTTGCATTGCCACCAATCATGCAATCCATAGTCTCTGTTGCCACTACGCTCCGCTCTCATCTTCTCTATGGTCTCTATTGTCATTTGCGGTTTTGTTGTGACGACAAAAGTTCAACAGCAACTAGTTTAATGGCTGATGCTTGGATAGATATAAAAAGCCGCAACAACAATTGATGCAAACCAAATGCGTTTGTGTTAGTGGAAAATCTATAAATGGATTGTTAGGCAAACTCAAGGTAGCATTAACTTTGGGGTTAGTAAAAGAAATGTAAAACCTTTTCAATCCCGATATTTGGGGACCTGCTAATGGTCCAACTCAAATAGCTACGCTTATTTTGTGATTAAGATTTGATCCAACAGGAATATACCTTAGTATGTTAGTGATAACAGGAAATGTGCTGATGGCGCGAAAAGAGGCAAAAGAAACTGAGCCTGCAGTGCAGTTCAGATAATTGTGTGTGTAGAATACGAGTAGAGATTTTCTAGCTCGCAAGTCCTGCTATTATTCTATAATCTCTTGTGGCCTCAGATTGATTTGCTGTTTCTGCAATGCTTACTTTGCTTTATAACCTCTCTGCAGTACTCCTCTGGTTCAACCCTGAAATTGCTAGATTACTTGGACTACAATTGGAGGGTTTTGACGACAATTGGTGAGTGGTCGGTCGCTTAAATTGCATGTGGAGCACAGTTAACACAACAACAACAACAACCTCTATGTAGTTTTATATTTGACTTTGACTTTTCTCTCGAAATTATATTTTTTTGCTGTTGATTTTTTTTTTGGAAAAGCTTTCAGCTATTACTGTCCTTCCCACTGCAGTGCTGCACATGTCAACCGCCTAGACACCGAAATTGATTCAGTCTACTCATTGTTGCATACAGCATCCTATTAATGTAAACTGCAGTAAATCAGTTACATATATAACCCTCAGTAACTCAGTAAAATACATCCCTTCAACAATGAAAAAATAAAAAAGCTATGCATAGCATTGCTGTTGTTGTTACGAGACAGATGCAGTATGTGATCTGATGGAAAGCTCTTACTAAGAAGCGGTACGTGCATATTTGCTTAGCCAAAGTATGCGATTTGCATTTGGTTAAAGGTCTACATACATTTATTTATATACACATTTGAAACTATACATAAAAACATAAACATTTACTCAAACATCTTCAACATGCGATTATGAAATCATTTCGGTGTCAGAAAACAAAACGATTTTACTCAGTTCTATTGTTGTTCCCGTACTGACCTATACGATCTCGAGTTTACCTCCATGGATTTCGAAATCCTTTTGCTAATATTTAAATCTTGGTAATTGAAGCTGACTGCGCTAGAACCAATACTTTCGTAGCAATATTTTAGTTTTTGTACTTACTTATACAAAAATTTGCTCTCTAGCTCGGCATCGTCAGTGTTCTAGCGTTCGCTATGGTTAATGATAATGCATTTTACTTTTACAGCAAATACAGACTTTTCTGACAATGTAGGCGAACAAACTGGAATTTCCCTACAAGGCTTTTGTAATATTTTGGTGGATGTATGGGCCTAGAATTGTTGTTCTCCGAAAAGTGGCCTGTCGAAACTACCTATACTAACTTAAGCAACAAACCTCACAAATTTGGCGGCTATCATGTTTGTTATTCCTTAATGCTTAATTGGAATTTTCAAAGATATTTCCAGATCATCTGTGAACATCGCAAGCAATCCGGTGATCATTTGTTCTTAATTTGTAACAAAGAATGTGACCTTGGTACGCGTTATCGATCCTGGAGTGAAACAAATGTGCATGTCCTTAAAAAGGTTTTCTCAATCGATATGCAAGAAATTTTTGTTAGTAATCTGAGACTGTTAGGTTCTGCATATATTATTATAAGGTCGCGATGCAGTGCAACTTTTATTTAGAACTATTGCGCTTGACCTTTCAGTACTGAATATGGAGGCTTTGATCTATTTAATTACCTCTTAAAGCTTCTTACTCTATGTCACCTTTCTAGACACATTCGCACAAAATGTGAACCGGCGTTTTATCCTCTAGCTCACAAACATAACAGATTTGTATATCAGATAAAATTAGTTTTCTTAGGTGACATCGTAGACTACAGTATCTCGTATAGTACACGATGAGAGCTCGAAGATCCTCTCTGCTTAGATAAATGAGTTTGGCTGATACCCTCATTGCAGGAAGCAAAAACAGTTTGCTCTTTGTCCTGAGCATTCAATCTAGTGTTGTCTGAACTGCCTTTTTTCCCAGTTTCTTATGTTTTCCCTAGAATAATGCTATAACACCCTTCCCCAGGAACCCATCCTAAAAAACCTTGTTTTTGGCTAACAGATCTCTTAGAACTCTAATGCATTGATTCGAATGGTGTAAGACTATAACGCCGACTGGTTATCTGGCATGATAAGAATACTCCTCGGTGACGAGCCTCTTCGTAGACATTCTCTAAATTTTGATCTCACCGTTACCCAGATCTCTAAGCTGGGATCAGGAGTCTGTTTCCCAAAGAGTTCTGTCCACAATGGACACCTCCAAATTCCGAAGGAATCTCAGCGTTGGGGCCATTGCAATACGGAAGTTCCTATGAATTTTCTTATTACTATTATATGGCCTCTATATTTCCACACTTTAGCTCAGAGATATTTTGAAGTCTTAGTGAAGCAAGTTTTTCCTCTTTCTCTATTAGAATAAGGAAGGGAGGTATTGCCACTAAGGCATTAAGTGCGTCAACAGGGGACGTAGTCATTGTATTCGATATGCCAAGGAAAAGACTCTTTAAAAATTATCGTTGTAGTTATTTTCTAAAGGGTTAGCAATTAATGCAATTGGTGTCAAAAAGGCTGCTTCACTCTCAGCCTAAGCCGTAATTACCTTTCAACACTCTCCTCTCAGACTCGGTTTTTTTCACTTAAGCATTAAGCGCTATTACTCAATATTAATTACATACAAATTGTATTGTAATCCCCTCAACAAATATAACATATACAAGTACTTACTTTCACTTTTCGCAAAATAATGCAAATTTAATAGCCCTTCTCAAATTCATTATGTACAAATCATTACCCTTCCAATTGTTTTGTCTATGAAGTGTACAAACGAACTACGAAAATTTTCCCACATTAATAATCATTTGGCGTGTTAAGTCTATAAATTCAATTAAATGCGCTCTGGCAAATGCAATTTTAATTGAAATACAAACATGAGTATAATATCTTTGGCAAAATAGTCAAGACAGCACACACACACAAACACCAAATGTTAACTTAAGCGCCCCCATCTCTGCAAAAACCACGCCAGCCAGTAAATCATAGCAAGGCTGCCTTGCTGGCAATAGGCAAAAGTCCACATTGGCATACGAAAAATTTGACATTGAAATCGACGTAAATGCGTGCAAATACCATATGCCGCCCACCGGCACCACACACGCCTACTCAGCGCACCAGCACCAGCACACAGCAGGCGTGTTGTATGCAATTGACACAATTCGGTTTTGGTGCCACCTTAACCCACCTTCTTGATGGAGTTTCAACTAGATGATAGCATGCCTCAAAAGTCATGCCACACAACAAAGCCGCAAATTGTATCAATGACCGCGAAATTTCACAACAAAAACAATAACATACATATGTATGGGGTTGTGTGTGCGTGTGTGAAAGCAAACAAAGGCGCCAAATACCCCCAACTTATGCGACACCAACCCCACCAAAAGCAGGCAAACATTCAGCCAGTTGAAATCGCTACAGCAGCTACAAGGCAAATGTCCAAGCGTAACCGTAACAACACCACAAAACGTAAGCGCATCCAGATAACGCGTAACGCAGTTTGGTCGATGCGCTATGGGCTCGTTGTGTATTTTTTTGTGTGGTTTATAATGGTGGTGTGGTCTATAATGAAAAATTATAGCAATTTACAAGCCAGAGTGACGCTTTCATAGGGGATGTGAACCGGCTTTTCAGAGATTTGTGTATCCGATAAATTATGCATACTTAGCTGATATCGTTGACTACAGTATGGCGTATGGGACCCAGCCCTCTCTGCTTTGCCCTGAGTATTCGATCCAGTATTATCTGAACTGCTTTATTTCAAAATTGCTCATAGTTTCACTAGTGTGAAATTTTGTGAGTGCACAGAAGTACTCTGGATCATAAAATGCTGCTATAACACCTTGCTTGGCTAGGAAGTCTGCCTGCTCATTGCCTTCATGTTTTTTATGCCCGGGACGCAATCCTAAAAAGAGCTTGTTTTGGCTCCCAGTTTATTTAGGACTCCAATGCATTCAGCTACTAGCTTGGAATAAATTGTGTAAGACAGCAAGGCAGGTAAAGCTTCCACCTATAATAAAGATATGCCACTTCGTAGAAACTCTCTATCGCATACTTCTATGTATTGCATGGATTTCTGTCTGAAAAATAGTGGGGCAGCATTCCCATTTTAATCGATTTCTTGAAGTTAGGCCCATAGATACCTTCTCCCGTGTTCCAGACTTTTGATTCAGGGTCAGGGAGTGCATATCCCTATCTCCCAAAGGGTTCAATATGGGATTTTCTATGACTTCTTATTATATTTTTTTTAAATGTATGCCAAAAAAAACGGGTTTTGGACCATTATACAAAGCGATGGCATGAGTAGACAAAGTGAGTGTGAGTGCATTGGGGCGAGAGAGCAAATGGTGCTAACGCATGTGCGAATTGGAGTTAGAAAGTTGTTGCTGAAACCTGCAATTGATATGAAGTGGACGACAGTCGAGCAAAGCAAGCGTTAATAGCAGCAACAAGAAAACAACAATAATTTAAATGTTTTTGCATGCAGGTAAGTAGCATGTTGTATGTGGCATAAACAATGCGATTTTCACACCAATAACAACAACAATATCATTACATAATGGCAAACATGACTTTACTCATCATCAAGCAACGCAATTCCTACCATATGGACAATAGTCGTCAACAACGGAACACCCTTTATCATGCGCTAAACAACATAGCGCTTTAACAAAAACAATTTACAACAGTTTGTTGTCCTTGCTATAGCTACTAAAGTTAATGACAGCTGCTAGATACATATAGCTACATGTGATGGGGTTTTAGCATTTTAAAATAATCCCTGCGATTGTTTGTTGTATGTGGGTTTCCAGGTGGCGAGGGTGTTTTTTATACTAGAATTATATTTATGTGCATATCTGAGTTTGCTTGTAGAAAAGTAGGCAGTCAGTTAAAATTCGTATGCGAACAAATAAAAATAAGCACCTAAATAATCTTGCAAATAAACCGCAAGAGCTTAAACAAATAACGGTATTTACATATACATTAACCTTATTGTCTATATAGATAGGACACATAGCTTGAATTTTATAAAGACTTACAAAGAAATCAGTAAGTTTTTTAGTATATGGTACTGTCTTGATCTATGGGAGACATATGAAGCTGCAGCATATTGACCGTCACATTACAAAACTGGCTGTCATCCCTTCTTAGCTAGAACTTCTGCTCAATGAAAGCAAATGTTGCGAAGATAAAAAGGGAGTATTTTTTCAGCAAAAGCTATTCAACTTAAGTATCCCTTGATTTTAGGATCTAGATAATGATGTAAAAATTTTGTCAAATAACTGACATTCAGAGGTTTATTCCTTAGTTTTTCGTGCATCAGGTCTGTTTTATTTCGGGTTTAACTGGAGGGTAAATGAAGACCTTAAAATACTGAATGTGAAGATATTGTACCAGGACTTGCTTCACTGCCAAGGTTAGCTTGAACTGACCGGTCTGTGAGGACCTCCCATAGACTGAATAAGTTCAAAGTGTTAACAAAAGTTTGTTTAACGACCAATCTCAAAAACCCTATCAAAAGTCAGTACCTATGTTTTAATTTAGCTCCGTTATCTTGGCAAATACTAGAAGCTTTCTTGGACCTGTTCCATTTGCTGCTTCTAGATATGATAGCTGTATTATTCGTCGTAATCTGACGAGCACAAAATATCAAACTTAAGAATCAAATTAAGGACCACCACCCGAATTCCAAAATGGTGCTTACTGTTGTATACTTTTCTGAGCACTTGTTGGAATTTGAGGGCAGGTTTTTGTTAGAAAACATTACCACAAATTATAGTAGTCTTAACTCAGAACATGTTCAAAAGTTTGTTCCAGAAAGCATGGGCTATATTTAGGGACTACGGTTCTACTTTTAAGGCACGAGAATCTTGAATTTTCTATTCGTGTTTGTAATTATTATTAATTTTGTTTATCAATTTCTTTTACTTTTATCCAACAAACTGAAAACTTTTACATTGGTACTTATTCCACTTCTGATTAATGTGAAGTCGCATTCCGCATCTAGAAACTTTCTCCTCTTTGAGCCGGTTTCTTGCAGCAAAAGCCTTAAACTGCCTTCGACCTACTCATATTGCCTCACGGGCCTATTACTAGTGCTCACTCTCCATGCCTGTTGGGTCGACCACTGCTCCCAAGCGTTGGACTATTCTTAATGCTACACGATACCACGAGAGAGCTCTCTTGTTCCCTCTCCTCCGTACCCTTCTCCGCTCTACTTTTGCATTTGAATTTACCTGTCATTCCATCACTGAGTTCGTTCACTCTCTACTTATAGCGCCTTTGTTTTTTGGCTTGCAACTTAGTTCTCTCTATCTCTCCTCTTTTTTATCATTAGATCTAGAGTTGTTCATCTTGGTTGTGCGACCACATGCTAATAATTTGTTCATAATAATTCCATACTTGCTTATTCCACTAGACTTTGCACTCGTCGGAATGACTTTTTGTCTTGGATCAACAACTTCTTATCTTGAAATAAGAAAAAGATGCACGTTAAAAAAAGATTTCAAAATAATAATGTATGCCACTCATTCGTTTAAATCCAATAGCTTTCCTCTTTGGTCCGATTTCCATTCATTACTGCGGACAACTTTGAATCCACCCAGATAAACCACATTTCCAGTACATTTTACTGAGCTAAGATGTCGTCATCGCTAATATAAATGAAAATCGTTTTCCATCTGGTCCTTCCTTCAGAGTGCGGTTGCCCTCTTTCTCTGCTTCCATAGGCGAACTCCGATTAGAAAACTTTTTTGGCCGGAGCTTCATGTTTGATTCACATAACATGGCCTAGCCAGCTTGGCTGCTATGTTTTAATTCGCTGGACTATCTAGGCTCGTACAGATCATTATAAAATTTTCTTCGGTACTCGTGGTAGCTGACGCGTAGCGGCCCGTAAACCTTTCGAAGATTTTTCCCCCGAACACTTCCAGAGCCGCCTCATCTGATTATAATTGAATACCGATGTGATGCATGCAAGAGAGCGTGTCATTTCAAAGGGAAGCGTTGAGAAATCAAAAGTCAATGTTTTGCCTACTTGTTGTTTGACTTGTTTAATAGGTTTTTTCTTCTACTCTTTCACCGAATACACCCCAGAAAGCACTTCGTGCCATTGCTTTCTCCTGGGTTATTTAAATATTTTATTACTCGAATTCAACAATGTTTTTTTGATCTATACAATTCTATAAAAACATATATCACATAACAACAACTAATCATTTACTGAAACCACAAAATTTTAATAAACTTTCCCACACAACGCAACACCACGCTCCTATCAGCGATTCACACACCATACAACCGACATTTCATATACAAAATATGTAACATGAAAGTATCACACAAACATTTCGAAACTATTGTCAATTTATGATTGACAAGCGCGGCTGTATGATTGCAACAATCTGGCACTACATTAGATTGCGCACATTAAAGTTGCCACTAAAATGGATTTTTTTATTTTTCTTTATTTTCCCTTACAACAATTTTGTATACAAAGTGTAGCCACAGACAATTTTTAATTTATACTAAAATTGTTCAATCCTTTAGTTGGGGAGGCAGCATCATTCATGTACGTATGTATGTGTGAGTGTATGTTGCCCTACACAATATTTTAGTAGGCTAAAATTAGTTATAGACTACAACTTGTAGTGCGTTTGGGTGGCTAAGTTATTTCGTCTGCTGCGTTTTGTATTTTTTTTCGCTCTTTGTTCCTTTGTTTTTGTCTGTTTTTGTACTTTTAATATTTGCTTTGTAATTTTTGCTTCCAATTTTTGTTTTTTTTTTTTTTTCTTTTCTTATTTACAATTTTCATTTCGTAAATTTTATTATGCATCGCATTGAATTTGTCATTGGCAATTTATTGGCCCAGACATTATTGTTGTTGTTTTTAGTGAGGCTGCTGTTTGTTAGTGATTTTACGCGTACTGTGCACCACTGCTGCATACCGCATTTCCACTCTTTCTCTATCTTAAAACACTGTAAATTTTCTAGTCGCACATTAAAACAGCAGAACTTAGCGATTTTGTATTTAGCCTCACTTCAGCTGCTGCAATATGCATCGCCCGAACAATAACCAAAAATGTGTAATTTGATTCATACCCTTCAAAAAACGCGAGTGCTCTATAAATAATGTAAGGAATACTCCTTTGGGAGTATAGGACTGCTCCAAATCTAATCTGTATTCATACAAAAAATGTGCTCCGATTAACATTGCGATGTCCTAGGAGAGGAGTAGGTGATCCCACTCTCGTTTTGTTTTTGAGTATTCCATAGAGTACATACGTGAGAGTACTTTTCAAAGTACTTGCCAAAGTACTAAAGAGGAATTGTGTCGGAAAGAATTATGGAAGTGAATTTAATTTAAAATGAAAGTAAATGAAGGGGGGCAATACAACTTTTGTATTTTATACTACGAATATTCTTATGTTATTTAGCATTTGTGTGAATAAAGAAACTAATATAATATTTATACATAAAACCAGTGCGCTGTTGCATTTTATCAGAGTTGCCAAACTAAAATTTTATTATTAGTTATTTGCATGCAATATTTTACTTTTGGCAACTCTGTTCGATCGTTATTGTGTCGTGATCACTGTCGTTAATAAACGAGCAATGATGGTGGTCCGCAAACGCATTGCATAGGAGTATTGTTAGAGTACTCAAACATGAAGAAAATGGAACACGTAATCCAACAATTTTTGCAGGGTACTTTTTTGTTTTTAGTCTCTTTTATTCCGCTGCTACTAGTAAGTCTTCTTTACTGTTGTTGTTGTTGTTGTAGCAGTGCTTCGCCCCATACATCTTCTTTACTCTTAGGTGTAAGTGCTTTTAGTCCAGTGATGTACTCGTGAGCTTCGGAAAACTATTCGGCGTTCACCTACATATTATGTGAACGCAGCGACAAACATTCAGTAAAGCAAGGAGTCAATTAGTTCAAGCTTATACTTCAGGTAAACATCTCATGCGTGAATTCTGTGCTCAAACATTCTCCATATTCTCTGTCGGCGTTGTGCGAAACTGCCCTAGTCGCCTTCCTGCGCTATTCCCCTCTCACACTATCTTCTACATCGCCCATAAAGTAATTTGCTATAAATAAAAATATTTTTATTAAACATACTACAAAATATGTTAAGCGCTAATAAAGTGCAATACAATGTAACCCATTATCTTGTTTAAATAAATACTCCTAAACTCCACTCCACAGAGCCTGCTACGCCGTTCTTGCTCTTCTAGCCGCTATGTCATTTGATTTGTTTCTTTTGTATTAGCATCTGTGGCCGGTAGGTACATCCATTGTTGCTGCAGCCGACTGCTTCGGCTATATACAGTTCATTAATTAATTTTGTGCATATTATTACACGCAGTCGATTTTGTTGCCGGCTGTTGTTGTCGTTGTTGTGGTTGCTGCTTCACTAAACTATTCACATAAAAATCTTTGTTGTCTGCTGTTTGCGTGCGCTCACAGTCGTGCATCATCTCTCGTGCCGACCATTGACAGTTTCTTGATTAGGGCGCTGTTAGACAGATGATCAAGTACTTATTCTGGAAAAAAATTTTGAAATGTGAATTGAACCACTGCTATAAGCCAAAGGCAGTCATTCCATTGGTTGTGCCCCGAACTTTATTCGACCTTCGCACAGCTGCCTAAAGTGCATTTATATATTCGAACGCTTTCAACCACCGAAGACAAGTTCGTTAGCCATTTACTAAACATACTTTTTACTATGGCTTCCCTATGACTAACCATACAGTATAGCTATATAATATCGGCATTATTTCCCTCTTTACTGAGAAACATTTTACAAACCGAATAAAATGCGTAAGTTTTGAACAACCTGACTAAAGGAGATTAAATCAACCTCTGATATCTCTCATCCTTGCACGCAGAAAACCTAAGTTTTTAGCAGCAGGTCTTATCAGATTGATGTCATTTTAAATATATACATAACAATGTTGACGTCATATCGAAATAAAAAAACTAGCAGCATAGACTGGAATAAGCTCGAAGGCGAAAATCTAGCTTTCAAATATGGCTCGATAACTTTCCCATTTGGAACCGTCGCGCACCACGAGACCGTTTCGCATAACTTCAGAATGGCGTTTCTCGTTTATAAGCGCCTTTTTGTTGCTGCTACGTCGAGGTCCCGCTTTTTTGCTCTGAATGTGGATAGAAACACATTAATAATACCTATATCTAGCCTGGTCTAGCGAACAAAGGTTTCAAGAATCAAACTTCTTATTGCTTCTAAAAGTACTTCAAACTGCCTCAACGAATCATACGAGCGCACTACATTTTAAACAAGCAGCTCAATAGTCAACAATTGTAATATGAATTAGATTAGAAAACAGCGGCCCGCGTTCAGGCACACAGTTGATCGTCTGCATAACAACGGCCTTATGAGTGTAAATTACCACGCCTTTTTCGCTTGAATACGAGTGGCCCCCTCATGCTGACTAACTGCAATTTTAGTATAGCCGACTTTGCATGCCTCATCTATACGTAATGCGCCATATAGCATGCATATCTGAGTATCCTTAAAATCAGTCTACATAATGTAACATATTTAATTTTGCTTGTAACTCGCTCCAACAATTTTTATTGTTTGTGGCACTGTTTGTCTGGCTACAAATAAAAATAGGCAAATAATTATTTAAGAATTTCTTGATTAATTGGCAGTATTCGTAGCATTATACGCTGCCAAATCTTTTACAGCGTACCTAATATAGCGTCAACCCTTCATGCCGCAAGTATTACCTTCAAAATTCGCTTTAGTACAATGCAATAGCTATGCTCATCGTGTTGATTTTTAGTTTATGCAATAAAAAAATTTCTAAATCTTTGATTTCACGCTCCTGCTGCTTTGTACTAATTTTAGTTATATGGTTTTTGATTTTGTCTTCTCTTTATATGCAGTTTTTATTATCTCAAAATTGCCGCGCTTGTCACATGTTGCAGTTGTTCGGTCAACCTTGATTGCGTTTCAATTGTTTTTCGTTGCGCTTTTCTTACTTTGGCATCAATGATTGCTTTGATATTTCTACTTGTTTTTTTTTCTATTTTTCATTTTCGATTTTTGCTTATCTTTTATTTGCTGCGTTATTTGAAGTTTTCTTTATTTCCTTATATATTTTGTACCCAATGTATGTTTGTATTTTAATTGGCACACAAATTATATGAATTGTTCCTAAATGTCATAAACATATATTTTGCAATGAATTTTTAATTGTTCGCATATTTTTGTAATTGTTGCATATTTTTGCAAATTTCAATCATTAATTTTTTATAATTTTTATAAAATTGCGTGAAATTTCTGTGTTTATGTATTATGTTCGCTAAGTATTTCAATAGCAAACTAGTTTTAAGTGCGCTGTTCAACTGGGTTCGCCGAATTTTTCGTGTAAAATTCTTTCAGTAGCGCAGGGTTTCTTTTTGATTAAGAGAACGCAAACCTTTACTTAAATTTATAGTTGAGTTAGCGTAAATTTCGAGCGTATGTTCTATTGTTATGCTGCTCTGAATTGTTTGAGTTCTGAGCAAGTACACTACTTCGTCCTTATTATCACCATTTATAAGCTTTGTTAAGTTTCAAATAATATGTGTTTTTATTTATTTATCTGTGTACCAGTTGTACCAGTCAAGTTTACCAGTGTTCTTTGTATAAATGATTATTTCACGAATATGTTCTATTGTTATGCTGCTCTGAATTGTTTGAGTTCTGAGCAAGTACACTACACAGTTGTTCTTATCATCACCGTTTATGAGCTTTGTTAAGTTTCAAATAATATGTGTTTTTGGTTTTTTATCTGTGTACCAGTTCTACCAGTCAAGTTTACCAGTTTTGTTTGTATAGATGATTATTTCACGAAATGTACTTGGATTTCCCGAGCATTTTTTTAAGATTACCAAAAAATTTGTTTCTAAAAACCTGTTTTTCTGCCTCAGCGCATACCAAAAATTAGCAGCCTGCTAAAAATCCAGACTCAACATTGAAATGTTAGTCTGGCAATATGAAACTTTGATAAAATTTATATGTTTAAAAATTAGAATATTAGACTATGCCTCGAGAGATAATACACAAACAAATCTCACGCATTCAGCTTCCCAGAGAAGACAACAGGCTGCAATTTAGGTTTTAGAATAGAGCTAGGAAGCAAACTTACGCGGGATACTTCCAAAATAGAAGCACTCGACCACAAACACAAGCTCATTTCGCACTCCGATGGCTCAAAGACACCAGAAAGCATCGGCGGAACCCCGCGATCCCGGCCCCAGAACTAATATATCCAAACCAATCGAGCATTTTTCAGGATAAGGTTGCTACACAACTGAGAGAATCGTTATACACAGCAACAGTCATGTCGCGCTCTAATAACCTCTTTAGCCCAGCTTGGGTACCGGACCACAGAAAAGTCGAAGGAAACAAGAAAGCGGGCGGGCTGGCCAGGAAGGTAGCGGCCGAAAGAGCTCAAGGGCCTGAGCCCATCATGGCGATAAGAACTCGCATAATAAGGAAAAAAAATTGAGGCTGGAGGACGCACGTCTTAGAGAACGACACTGGCGTATAAGCAAAATCACTGGTAGGAAGATATAATACAAAGCGATAAAGGGATATAAAGCAGTGATTAACTTCACCAGAGCTGCCATAGCATTCCATTGCCACGCGTACTCACAGCTCATTGCAGACCAAATAACCACAAACGCATAAACTAGCCATATGGTCTTATAAGCTCTGGCGATTTTGCAACAGCGAGGATTAGAGAGCAGAACACATCTTTCTCGTATGCGATGCCGACGCGAGAAGAAAAATTACACAAATGCAAATTTGATTTAGCAAACCACGTCACTGAAGACTATAATTCGGTAAAAATTCATTCGCTTTGAACTCAATCTTTTCGCTTTATAAATTCAAACACTCGCTAGTCTTCAGCTGTAGACTCCAAAATATCTCATCTATTGTTGTTTCCATTTCTTACTCCAAACCACACCTGCACGCATTCAAATTGCTTCAAGTTAATCACTTTCCTTTTTAAATCAGTCAAATTAATTTATGGTCTTCTCCCAGTCACTGAAATTAATTTATTGTCTTCATCTTATGCTCTCCTACTCTGCTCAGTTAACATTGCAAATTTCTTTTGCTTTACCTACATTCTTACGTTTCCACTTCCATCATGAATTCAACAAGCTTACAAAAAATCCAATTCTAATCAAAAATTTCCAATCAATGTCAATTCATTACACAACACTGCCGAATAGCTCCCAGGCCGATTTACTTACTAGCAGCCCTTGAAAAACGGAAGAAATTTATCAACCCATCCCTTAATTCAAATATAAACCTTAAACGGAAATCAAATCGGCATGCCTCAAATCTCAAACAAACATTTATAGTTAACCTGCGCGTGTATTAGTAAACTCTAGCAAGTATCCTATACAAATTGTCAAATCTTTAGTTCAACCTGTAGTGCGGTTTATGCGCCTAAAAGTATACATGCATAAATGAATAGCGTGTTTGTTAAGTCCTTTACGGTTCGCTCACCGCACACTATCATTCTAGGGAAGAAGAATGTTTCAGTATATGTACACAGATTCAACCTTGAAAGACAAAACATAAAACATTTCGTGTATTAAAACCGAAACGAATTAATTAAATTAATTACAATCATGTCTTATTAGATTGAAAGACGTTGTCTTCGATTTGTTTCGTTGGCGTTTGAAGCGTGTGTGTATTGTTATATGTATGTGATTTGTAGCAACTTTCCAAAACACAAGCTGCCAACAAAAATTACTTACGCAACACTTTAAAGAGTTATTGAACGTACGACTTTTCCATCAAATTTACTTAAGTATTGCAAGCATATCTTTTGTTTGTGTGCGTGTGCACATCATTTATAAATGCCTGATTTGTTATTAACAAAACGTTACGACAAAATTCCTGTCAAACTTACGAACCCTCACCGCGCCTCTTACAGCCGCAACATACCTCCTTAACTTCATACCCATAAACCGTCCTGCCTGAGAATACTCATTAGCTAAGAGTATGAGCTGATGCCAGCAAATGTTCCTTAAGGACAATTTGATTGTAAAGCAACAAATTTCCAATTTCGTAGCTAAAAACTCTAGAATACTTACGTTTGTGCGTTTGTATGTTCAAAAGTTCAATGATTTTATGTGAGAGTTAGGAGGCAAACTCATTTTTTTTATACTCATAACAAGTGGCAAATGACATTTGCTATCAGCTTTTTCTCTACGCTCCACTCAAGCCTATAATATTGATTGGGGGTTGGCTGATATTTTGGATTTGGCGTTTATGTGTTTGTGGTATGAAAATCGAAATGTAAAAGATTGTCACATCAATTTGCTATGACAAATGAATGACAAATGAAAAGGGTAGTCTTGGCTGTTTGGAGCATGAAATAGACGCTAAATGGTGGCATAACAGCAAAAAACAATACAATAAGAGCACTGGTAGGAATTAAAGTAAGTCTTTAAAATTAAAATTGATGGAAAAAGCAGAATTTTTGTCTAAAATAACTAGCGAATACGCTTTTAATGTGTGGTTGACTCCAGATGTAAAATTTCGAAACATGTTCAACAAACTCATTGAAGGTATTAGTAAAATGAAATTGTGTAATTCATTTAAATTTTAGTGCAAAAAGTTTTTTGTTAAGGAAAGGATAAATAATAGAAAAAGTCATCGATGTACTATCACTGGAACCTAACAAGAGTGAACCTTGAAAAGAATTGTTAAATGAACAAATCTTTTAAAAATCATGAAAGCAGAAAAACAATTAATGCAACTTATACAAGTGTGTGCTGATTCCTAATTAGATGCTTGTGCTAAAGCTAAAGTTAGGTAAACGTATCATAAATATATGACAAATTTCAATACTAGTATATGTATGCAAAAAAATAAGCAAGAACTTTTGAAAACTTCTCCTAGAGAATACAAAATGTATTACACAGGCCGATGAATTCAGACCCAGAAATGATGATTTTGTTCTGGGTTTTGAGATTTCTATACTTGAAAGTGCTAACAACGCGTTACTGGGCTAGATTACTACTTCTTTTCGTCACGAAAACTTCGCTTCATTAAGAGACCACACATGTTTTTTGAAAGACAGACTCTTTCCCTTCATAATACTGTTCTAGTCTATTACAGACACCTTTGAAACTTTGAACCGACTGCTGATTGTAATGTCACCCAATCAGGGCTGCCTTTTCGAAAGCGCCCTCACACAATATAATTTTGAATAACGCCTTATTTCAGAAATTGTTTTGAAAACGCTCTATCTTAGAATTTTTTTTAAAACCGACTTTTTTGAGCTTAAATTCAATACATTTTGACGTTAGCTTGGGACCTCATGAAAAAAATTTTGGGATAGGATGTTTTTGAAAATATAATAAAATTTTATATAGAGCGATAAGGGCGATGTTCTACTCAGTCGTCGGTATATTGGCCCTTAGAGTGTATTAGCCTTGCAAGATTTTGTTCATACAAAATTTGTTTGCAAACTTAAGTCTACTTTTTTGTGACTTAGTAGAGATGCTGCATAGAAAGTGCAGCCGAATAGCTCATTGTTTCGTACGTTTTTGTAAGAATGTTTCCAAAACCACAACCAATCGACATTCCGATTTAGAAAGCCTGGGGCTGCACTTTTTTGAAACTGTGTCAGCCTGCAAACGTCGAAATGTTGTTTTATCTAGGTGTAGTATGTGTCATTAAAGTTTGGGGGAGAGCAGAGCAGTTGAACAAGTGTCAATATCGTTTGAGAAGTTTCTTAATACCTACTCAACATTTTCTACTTTAAATACAGAGAACTCTTTCGTGAGGCCGTGAATTGAATCCTGAACTATTGATTTTCATAGCTGTTGCTTTTTTCAGCGTCTCTAGTTTCTTTTAAATGAATGTGAAAAAATTATTTCTGGAAGTTTGTAATTAACATTTTGATTTGAATTTAGTATAGGCTTCACTTCTTGATAAAATTTTTGTCAAAACGTGTAAATTATTAAGACTACCCTCAACTGCTTTCAGACAACTGACCTTGTTGTCCAAAACGAGAACCTTAACACAGTTTATATTTGTCAATTTGAGTTCTTGTTAAAATTTTTGTCAAACTTTAAAATTATTGAGATTACCCCCAATTACTCTCACGGAACTGTCTTTGCTGTCGGGCACTAGATTCCGAACACAGTGCATCACTTTCTTAATAGCCCAGTCCCTCAATAACTATTTCATTGACAGCATAGTCGAAATCAGCTCGAATATCCCAGTTAATAACAATAACGGAGCATTTTCGGCTGTTGAAAGTAGCACTCTTACTTTCAAATTTCAGAAGGTATCTGCAAGCGATATACTAGAAATAGTAAATTCAAAAATAAAATAGGAGGGAAAACGTATAACTGAAGGAGTCATAAGGGACTCTATAACATACGCGGGATACTTTTATACTCAAATTGTAAATGAAAGTCTAGACAAAGGGGTAGTTCCTAACCTATGGAAAACTTCAATTGTGGTACCAATAGAGAAAGTCAAGAATACTATAAGAGCTGATGAGATAACACCTATTAACACGTTAGCGTGTGAGAAAAAGATACTGGAAACTGTAGTTAAAAACCAGCTAGTGAAGCACCTAGATGATAATAAAGTTATTATACAGCAGCAATCAGGCTTTCGGAAAAAAACATTCTTGTGAAAGTGCCTTGAACCTTGTTTTAGCTAACTGGAAAGAAGATCTGAGCAGAAATAAACATATAATAGCTGTATTCCTAGACTTAAAACGTGCTTTTGAGACTATTGATCAAAATTTATTGCTAAAAAAAACTTTATAGCATAGGTGTTACTGAAACGGAGCTAAAATGGTTCCAAGACTTTATCATGAAGAGAAGTCAAAGAACTGTAATTGGATCATCCCTGTCTGAAAAAAGAGAGGTGCCTGTTGGACTTCCGCAAGGGTCTGTCTTAGCACCTATATTATTTAATATCTATATTAATGATATAACCAATTCTCTAAAGAACTGTGATATTAAACTTTTTGCTGACGATACATTGTTGATGCTTAGTGGAGATAATATCACTGAAATATATATAAAATTACAAGAAGACTTAAATAGAGTATATGATTGGTTATGCTCGAATAGATTGAGACTCAATATAAGCAAAAAACAATGTATGGTTATATCAAGAAAGAATTTTCAAAACAATGAGTTACCACTTCTAAATATAAACAACGAAGCTATTGACAAAGTCAGTACTAACAAGTACTTAGGAATCAAAATCGATGATAAACTCAACTTTATTGAGCACATCGATTACACGGTTGGGAAAATAGCCAAAAAGATATATTTCATGCAAAGAACCTGCAAGTACTTAAGTAGACGGTACAAAGTAATGGTTTACAGATCGATAGTCGAACCTCATCTCATATATTGTCCAACATTATTCTTCATTATGAGAGATAACCAAATTTACAAATTGCAAAAGCAACAAAACCGGGCTATGCGATTTATTCTTAGGAAACGCTATGACACACCTATCAGAGATATGCTCGCCACTCTAAATTGGCTAAGCATTAAACAGGTATAGTTTTATCATACGATGAATTTTATTAGAAACATAATAGAAGGCAACTTGCCTGAATATTTGAAAAGAAACTTAAAATATGTAAGAAATGTTCATTCCATAAATACAAGAAGAAGAAATAATTTTACTCTACCTGCTTATAAAACAGAAGCAGACAAATGTAATTTGTACTATAAAGGATTAAAATTTTACAATGAATTACCAAATGATGTTAAATCTAGTAACATAAGGGAATTTAAACACAAATTGTACAGTTACTGTAGAACAAGATGGGCAAACTTTCGAATCATCAATAGCATTGCATACATCCCGATTACTCTACGCTGGCACTAGGAAGCTTTCCCACGTATGAAAAAGTAGCCGAAGCTCATACTGTAACGCATCACTCATCCTAGTAAGTGCATCGCCGTTCAGATGTTGCCTTCGCACTTTATATACCTTAACAGCGCCAGATACAACTGGCAAAATCCTTGCATTGGTGTTATTCGTCTGCTACCCATCTCTCACTCCATTTGTGCAGTGAACAGATGCAGATAAATTAATTTAATTAGATTATATATTAATTAATATATATAGGTATAAGCTAGGCTTAGTATAAGCTGTAAGAAATAAATAAATTAAATCATATATTAAAATATTTCAGTGTTAAGTTTAAGAGCCGCTCTCTTTTGAAAAAAAGCTTTATAAAATATTGTGTTGACTTATAAGCAAACAGTTCCGGCATCTGGTATTCCAGCAACCGATTACTTCGTTGATACTAATTTTATTTGTGCTTCGCAAAAAGCAAAATTTCTTACACTGCTATTTAGCTTGAAGATAGAAGCTTGTTTTGTGTATGTAGCGGAGCCATTATACCATGGAGTTTTGAGAGTACCATATAATATAAGTCCCATATTTAAGCTGAAACTCATATCAACTCAATGCGTTTTTGGATTTCTTATCTAAATTAATGACGCAAGCGGTTCTAAATAGCCCCCATGCTCCATATATTTATATAATTTATTTTCCACCTAAATATAAGATTTAACTACATAGAAATTTGTAAAAATTTCAGCTTTTACTTCTACCAAAAAAAAAACAAGTAAGGAAGGTTAAGTTCGGGTGTAACCGAACATTACATACTCAGTTGAGAGCTATGGTGACAACATAAGGGAAACCCTGGAATGTGTTTGTATGACATGTGTATCATATGAAAGGCATTAAAGAGTATTTTATGAGGGAGTGGGCCATAGTTCTATAGGTGGACGCCATTTAGGGATATAGCCATCAGGGTTGACTCTAGAATTTGTTTGTACAATATGGGCATCAAACGAATGGTGTTAATGAGTATTTTAAAAGGGAGTGGGCCTTAGTTTTATAAGTGGATGCCGTTTCGAAATATCGCCATTAAGGTGGACCAAGGGTGACTCTAGAATGTGTTTGTACGATATGGGTATCAAATTAAAGGTATTAATGAGGGTTTTAAAAGGGAGTGGTGGTTGTTTTATAGGTGGTCGCCTTTTCGAGATATCGCCATAAAGGTGGACCAGGTGTGACTCTAGAATGCGTTTGTACGATATGGGTATCAAATGAAAGGTGTTGATGAGTATTTTAAAAGGGAGTAATCCTTAGTTCCATAGGTGGACGCCGTTTCGAGATATCGCCATAAAGGTGGACCAGGGTGACCCTAGAATTTGTTTGTACAATATGGGTATCAAAAGAAAGGTATTAATGAGTATTTTAAAAGGGAGTAATCCTTAGTTCCATAGGTGGATGCCGTTTCGAGATATCGCCATAAAGGTGGACCAGGGGTGACCCTAGAATTTGTTTGTACAATATGGGTATCAAAAGAAAGGTGTTAATGAGTATTTTTAAAAGGGAGTGGGCCTTCGTTCTATAGGTGTTCGCCTTTTCGAGATATCGCCATAAAGGTGGACCAGGGGTGACTCTAGAATATGTTTGTACGATATGGGTATCAAATGAAAGGTGTTAATGAGTATTTTAAAAGGGCGTGGGGCTTAGTTCTATAGGTGGACGCCTTTTCGCGATATCGCCATAAAGGTGGACCAGGGGTGACTCTAGAATATGTTTGTACGATATGGGTATCAAATGAAAGGTGTTAATGAGTATTTTAAAAGGGCGTGGGGCTTAGTTCTATAGGTGGACGCCTTTTCGCGATATCGCCATAAAGGTGGACCAGGGATGACTCTAGAATGAGTTTGTACGATATGGGTATCAAATTAAAGGTATTAATGAGAGTTTTAAAAGGGAGTGGTGGTAGTTGTATATGTGAAGGCGTTTTCCAGATATCGACCAAAATGTGGACCAGGGTGACCCAGAACATCATCTGTTGGATACCGCTAATTTATTTATATATTTAATACCTGCCAAGATTTTAAGGGTTTTTTATTTCGCCCTGCAGAACTTTTTCATTTTCTTCTACTTTTCTAAAGTTATATTTCGCGTCAAAAAAACAATCCAATTACCTTACCTTGTTTCATCCCTTTTTTCGTATTTGGTATAAAATTATGGCATTTTTTCATTTTTCGTAATTCTCGATATCGAAAAAGTGGGCGTGGTCATAGTCGGATTTCGTTCATTTTTCATACCAAGATAAAGTGAGTTCAAGTAAGCACGTGAACTAAGTTCATTAAAGATATGTCGATTTTTGTTCAAGTTATCGTGTTAACGGCCATGCGGAAGGACAGACGGACGACTGTGTATAAAAACTGGGCGTGGCTTTAACCGATTTCGCCCTTTTTCACAGAAAACAGTTATCGTCCTAGAGTCTAAGCCTCTACTAAATTTCACAAGGATTGGTAAATTTTTGTTCGACTTATGGCATTAAAAGTATCCTAGACAAATTAAATGAAAAAGGGCGGACCCCGCCCATTGTGAAATTTTCTTTTATTTTTGCATTTTGTTGCACCATATCATTACTGGAGTTGAATGTTGACATAATTTACTTATATACTGTAAAGATATTAAATTTATTGTTAAAATTTTACTTAAAAAAATTTTTTTTAAAAGTGGGCGTGGTCCTTCTCCGATTTTGCTAATTTTTATTAAGCGTACATATAGTAATAGGAGTAACGTTCCTGCCAAACTTCATCATGATATCTTCAACGACTGCCAAATTACAGCTTGCAAAACTTGTAAATTACCTTCTTTTAAAAGTGGGCGGTGCCACGCCGATTGTCCAAAATTTTACTAATTTTCTATTCTGCGTCATAAGTTCAACTCATCTACCAAGTTTCGTCGCTTTATCTATCTTTTGTAATGAATTATCGCACTTTTTCGGTTTTTCGAAATTTTCGATATCGAAAAAGTGGGCGTGGTTATAGTCCGATATCGTTCATTTTAAATAGCGATCTGAGATGAGTGCTCAAGAACCCACATACCACATTTTATCAAGATACCTCAAAATTTACTCAAATTATCGTGTTAACGGACGGACGGACGGACATGGCTCAATCAAATTTTTTTTCGATCCTGATTATTTTGATGTATGGAAGTCTATATCTATCTCGATTCCTTTATATATGTACAACCAACCGTTATCCAATCAAACTTAATATACTCTGTGAGCTCTGCTCAACTGAGTATAATAATAACGCAATTTGAAATGTTACTCATACGCCGTGTTAGCCCAGTTCTCACACAACCAACACAAAAAATGACCAATTTACCCCAATCATTGGGATAGTTATACGCATTTTAATTATATTTCAAAAATACTCATATGATTTCTCGTACCCACACATTATTCTATCTTCTCTTCACGCATAATACGAATGAGTAGTAGTAATCATTAATTCCATTTTTGTTTACCTTTATCAACATGATGTACATTTTAATGTTCTTTTCCTGTTTTATATGTATTCTATACATTTGAAATATTCTAATAAAAGCTGTACGCATTACAAAAATTTTAAAATGTAAGTATGTACCCTGAACTGTCCAAAAAATATTTGTTAAAAATTTTTGCTTGACCACATATTCATAAAAGCTTATCATCGTGTCTTTGTGTGAGTGTAGGAGTGCGTATGTGAAAGGCCTGTGAGCTGAGTGGATGAGTTCTAATTCACCCCTTCTGCTGTAAGGTTTTTATTGCCTTTCAAATAAATCAAAAAAGGTTCACATGGGTACACGCGTTAATTTTTGATGTATTCCGAAACAACAACAACTTTAAACAACAAATAGCTTTTGCTTTTCTAAAATAACATGTGTAAATGTTTGTAAGTGTAGAGTGAAGGAGGAGGCTTAGAAAAGAAATGTTCGAAATATAACGTTTCATGTATTTGAAATTTTAAAATGGTCAAGAAGTATATACATATGCACTTATGTATACATATATGCATACTTACACATGCACATACATATGCATAACATTAAGGATAAGCTGAAAAATTACTATAACAATTTTTAGCATGTTGTTGATACAAATATCTAAAAAGTAAATACGAAAATCTAAAATATGTGTAGTGTGAGGAGGTGCATACATTTATATAGGAGTTGGGGTTATCTTGGTTATGCTTAAGCATAAAACAGGGGACGTGTTACCGTATTATGTACATATATATATATTTTTTTTTTTTGGAGAGGTAAAGTCAAAAATATCAACTTATAAACGAAAGTGAAGCCTTTGTTTTGTGACAACTAAGCGTCGCACAGTTACTCGTGAATGTGGTTGGTTGATAAAAAGAAGAGGAAGATAAAAAGTAGCGGCAGAGAGAATAGAGTGGAAAAATTGATGTATCATACTTTCTAAAAGCATTGTAAAAAATTAAAATCATTTATATTGCCTAAAATTAGGCGTAAAAAACAGCTAGGTGCAGATGAGCTTTCACAAGCTTAGTTATGGAAACAACAAAAAGTGAAAAGGTAGAGGGATTAGTACTAAGCTAAAACTATTTAATAAATTTTATAGAAATACAAAATAAAAGCAACCTTTTATAGCAATGAAAAGGTATAAAGTGTAATGTGCAATATACTTAAAACCATGTATGCGAAAAAGAGGAAAGGGGGCAGCAACAAATGAGAAAGCATACTTTCTAGAAGCGTCAATCCCACTTTTAGTTTTACCCGGAAACGAAGCTTACACAAAAAACAAAAAACCTGCGAAATAGTAAATAGAAAAAGAAAATAAGTGAATATTTATCTAGTTTAAAAAAGAAAAATTTTGCTTTGAAAATTTCGCCCTTACCTGCACTCAAGCTGCCTAGGGCTTTTAAAGCGAGGGATTCAAGGCTGATAAGCGATATACAAAGCTTTATAGATTCACAGCTTCCACTATCCAAACGTCAAATTCACCTACGCGTAGAAAGTTCTGTTACAAATATGAATGTATCATACACATATTTAGCAGCCGATGCTCTGGCGATCCCAAGATCGTCATGGAACTAAAAGCTGTGGGACGCGATGGCCAATAAGGTTCAATGTAGTCATATTAAATCGTTCCGGAGATGATCGGGCTTGTATCTTAATGGTGCTTCTTACCGAAATGTACCTTGGGTAGTATATTTAACGCTACAACGACAAAAACAACAAAGAAACTTCGAACACAAGCGTACTTGTCCAACTTTCCAACAGTAAATTAATCGCAAATAGAGAGCTTTCAAAAGCTTTGCCTCAAATTAAAGCTTTCTGCGGAAATGTGCCAAACTTCGTCCTTTGCAGTTGTTCAAAGCTTTCAAAGAATACATACACTACATTTTACGACGATGAACGATAATTTCGGTTTTGAAACACAAACTTAAAGTATTTTTTTTCCATATTTTCTCTTATCACATTAAGTTTTCAAAAACACCCTTCAATTCCGGGTTTGATGTAATCCGACTTAAACTTAAAAAAATATCCTTAAACATAAATCACCTATTTAAAGCTATGAAATTATAGCTTTCATAGCAAACTTTGGCCTATTGTTTACTCAAAAACCATCTACGTTGCATAATTATAGGCGCAGCCATATGAGTCATTAGACTTAATGAGCTAACACAAGCATACAATACATCTCTAAACTAATTTCATTGCTACCTTTACCCGCCCCTTTTCCTACTTTTCCAGGCACTTCTGCTTTTATCGCAATCTCATGCCAATGCTCCCCATCTCACACCATTACTTATCAACAAATCTATCGCTCTACTACCATTATTATCACAACTAATGCCATGATTAGCTGTAGTACCTTTACCTCTTATGGTTTGGGGTCATCTGTTTGTAGTAGCATAGCTCCACCTGTCACTCAACTCAGTTAAACTTTTCCTTTACCTTTAGTCCTCATTTTCCTCATAGAATCATAGTAACGTTACCTTCTCATATGTGTGTTTAACACCAAACAATACACAGACATTTTGTATTTTTATTTGGTCGAGTTTTAGCCTTTAGGTTAATTAGTACTAATTAAATATGCATTATTATTAGCATGTGAATATGGGATTGGAAGAATTTTCGCATGAAATGCGTATTTCCGCTCGAAAATAGGTAAAAAGAAATTGGAATATGGGGGTAGTCCTAATGGCAGTTTTTATTAAGTGTACCTTTTTCACAGATTTATGTAGGTTCTATAATTTTTACTAAAAATGAAACGTAATAATGAAAAATATGATTTTATCAGCAGTAACAGGAAGTGAGACAGTTCTTAGTAAGAAAGCGTTAATTAAAATTAATGCATAAGCTCTAAAAATTAATTGAAAGGTTTTAAAAACAATGATTTGGCACGAGATTAATTTGGTTTGTGTCTACTTTTCTCTTGTCAAATGTTTTTAGAGATTAAAATTGCTTCATAGGGTAGTGAGTTTTAATTGTTCATATCAATCTTATGGAACTATTCCAACAGTTTTATTAAATAATCAATTTGGAGCTACATCTTACTAAAGCTTAGACACAGATCCTTTCATATATTATAACTAGATATTGTATTGGGTCCAGAATACTGTTGGGCAGTTGAAACGAAATCTTTATTACTGCCTCGAAGTACGTCTTATCTCTTATTCGGAAGAGGTTACTATCTGCAGAAAGAGTCCGAACTATCCAATGGGATCGAGGCTGTTATTTGTTTCTGGAGCACTTTCGCTCAGCTTTTCAAACTCTTCAGACTTTTTTGAGATAATGGGCATAAGGAACCATTGCCTTACTTAAACCTTGAGTCAAAATTTTGCTTTGCTGAAAATAGTAACTTAAAAAATAGTACATCCTAAAAACTATTCAATGCAAATGCAAATCATGTACTTAAATAATTTTTCTTAACAACGCATATTTGATTTTATTTATATATCAGTTTTCCAAAAAGATATATATCATGGGATTTTCCGCTTTTTTTTTTTAAATAATTTTAGAGCAATATTTACGGCATTCTGCAAGAAGTCGTGTTGTGTAGAAATGTGCACTTACACCGTTTTTTTTTTCTAAATAAATATTTCTTTGTTCGGAAGTACCTTTGCTTCTTTCAATCAAACATTAGAATATATATCGCTGAACTCAAAAATTCCAATGCTTTAAGACCTTTAAACTAACTTTCCATAGAATTCTTCATTTCCTAAAAGCAACTCCCAAGATATAATCGGCGATTTAATTTGAAGTTAATGCTGTGATAAAATAGGTGCTCCTAGTCCTCCGAAAATACTAGCACAAAAATAATTGTTCGCTAATTTTCTCTATTCTAGTTCAACCGGAATAGTAAAAAAGTTTAGAACTCGAACACCTAAAATTTAATAAATATTTTAGTAGCGGTTATTTATCTTCAAAGGAAGGGGCAATATCTTTTGATGCCTCTTATCAGTGCCGCTTTCCAAGACTAAAAAAAAGGGTTAAAAGACCTGATCAAGTAGTAGCGTACTTGCTTACTTACCAATGGCCCCCGACAACAAATATCAAAATATTTGAGGGAAATTTTCTAAAACAGGTTCGTCTCTCGGCAGTGCTTTAGCAAGCGCTTAAAATGTATTTATGCCATTAAAAATTTCTTTGCAAATTTTTCTACCCAAGAAGATGTCTTCGAGTCTGAAATAAAACAGCAGAAGCCTGTCATTTTTAAACAAAAACTTAAAAAGGTGCACAACAAAAATTGTAAGAGAACCTCCGACCCAATAGATAGATCGCCTTGTATTACTTCTACAATTTTTCGTTGTTGTTGTCGAAGTGATCGCATTCGAAGAAGGTGGGGCGTGCATGGTGTATGAGCCCGCAATGTAGGCAGCTCGGATATTCAACATTGTCCATTCTATGGGGATATTTCTGAAAGTAGCGGAGACCAGTTAAAAAATGTGTCAGATATAAGTCGACCTCCTTATGTGGCCGCTCCAATCATGGCTTCAGGTCGAGAATAAGTTCCCTGGTCCACGTGCCTGCAGCACTACAGCTCATATCTGCTTACTATCTTCCCGGAGGGAATGAATTAATTTCCTTTCCCCAGCAAGAATGTGTATCGGTATTGTTCCCGAAAAGACAAGGGCTGCATCTGCGGAATGGTGCGGTAAGCTAAAGATATTCGTAGTTTCTCTCTGCTTTGGACCGTACTTCCGGAATTTCTTTACATCCACCCAAATTTCTGTACCGTATACATAATTATTGTTTTGACTATTTTCATATAAAAGCATTTTGGAAATTGGCGGCAGATTATTCGGTATTTGAATACTTTTATATTGACTTTATATAAATTTCTAATTTTAGTTTACAGAAGATATAAGTTCTGTTAATAGAAAACACATCATTGGAACACGAAACAACGAAGGATTTATTTTTGCGCTTAACATAGATTTCTAAAAATGTCAGAATTGTTTTGCTTTCGAAAACAGTTTTCGAGAAAACATTGACGAATAAATTTAAACAAAGGATAAGGGATACTCAAAACGATGTGTAAAATCTTAACAAATATTTTGTTAAAAGCTTTTCACATTCAAGCGCTTCAAGTATATGTATTAAGCGTTTTTTGAGTTAGCTCCGCTATAATATAAATTTATTGCCATTTAACTTGATAACGCCACGTTATAATGCAAAACAACGAACGCGATCTTGTGAAAAGTATATTTCCAAAAATTTAAAAATGTTTTTGCTCCGAAATGGGGTTTTCGAGAAACCCTTGACGAAGTAACTTAAACAAGGAATAAGGGACACTCAAAACCATTTAACAAATTTTTTTTCCCCAAAAAGATTTTTCAAAGGTAAGCAATTTTTTGAAATTTGTTGAATTTTCTTTCATCTCTTTCTAACTTACAACAATTCGAGTTGGAACACATTATTCTCATCCACTTACGCCTTTTTCGAATTTAGCTCGAAATGTCGGTATAATTCTTATGAGTGCTGCCTGTCTCTCCTACACATTTGATGTATGTGGGTACATTTGAGCACATTCCTACATATATTCGAACCATTTTTATCTATACAAAGTTTTTTTAATTCGTCCTTTTGATAACATTTTGAATTTCAAACATCATTAACATTTCTTTACATAAACATATTTATACTTGGAAAATATTTATATTATAGAAAAAAGTACTTAATATGTGCATGCATATGTGCCACAGTCAGTCGTATAAGTGCAGGCGTATCCTTACAAATCTGTTATTGGGTTGGCTTTGCACCGTGAAGGCGATTGTAAGCTTAAGGCTCAAACGAACGAGACAAGCTATCGAAGTGAAAAAATTATATATTTTTTTTTACTTATACTCATTACGTTCTTTTTTGCTGTACTAATTATTTATTTAGATAGTAAACAAAATGCTTTTGAAAAACGTAATGATTGGAGTGAATGAAGAATCAAAAAAAGGATAAGTCTGCACATATATGCGCTTGACTGTGTGCATGTGTGCGTGTTTGCATTTTGTTCAAGGATACCCTTACAAATATATAAGTTGGCTTAAAAGAAATTCGGTTTGATGGTTTGCGATAAAAGTAACGCAACGCTTGTGTGCTTTATGTATACTTACACTTTTTAGGAACAGAAAAATATAATGTGTGTAGTTATGTTGCCTATTTTTGGGCGCTGCTTAAATATATATTTGCTAATTTTGGTAAATTATAAATTTACATTTCGTTTTAATGCCACCACACATATGCACCTATTAGGGCAGTCCCAGAGTTTGAACAGTTTGAAGGTTTTTGTAAATATTGATGTATTCAGTACTGATAAATATGTAACTTAAAGCTACACATAAGCGCTCGAAAATATGCAAATATTTATATGCACGTTTTTGAATTTATGATTTCTAACAAAAATAAGCATATAAACAGAAATATTTAACATATATTTGCAGTAAGCGTGAATACCTTTACATATAGCAGTAGCACAAGTCAAAGCGCCTAAATGTATGCTACAAATAAATTAGCTTTTGTCTATTTTGTAAATGTGATTGCATGCTAAGCGGGTAGAAGTGGCAAGCAAAGTGGCATGTGTGTAAGGACAAATTCCACATACCCTTTACGAATGCTACTGCCTGTACAATTTTTTTGTGTATGTGTGTGCTGATATCTCTGATTATAACTAAACAATCAAAACATATATAAATATGTAAATTCATAGCTAGCAATATAAGCAGCAGTATTTTTAATTCGCATGCCTTCACTTTTTGTCGCCAACTGTACTTTTTATTTATATGCATACATACAAATAAAAGTATTCGATTTAAGAAAGGCTTGAGTGACAGCATAGCAGCGCAGAAATCCAGCTACTTTTCTCATACCCAAATTTTACTTAAGCGCTGCTGTGTTTCAGTTAAAGCCCTTTCTTCTCCCTTCCCTTTACCACTACTATAACAGCTGTGTTCCTCTTTTGCTTGCAATCGTAACAAATATAAAATAAGACAATTTCTTCTAATTGCCATATGAAGAAAATTGCGTTTAATGATGAGTAAACATACACACACATTCATGCACTTATACAATAAAAACTCAGCTAACAAAAAGCTTTTTGCTTCCTCTTCGGAGCAAGGGTGTCTACGTATTATTTGTATGTTTCTTCTTCTTTACATTTGATCGTTTGATTACTTAGCTTCACTCCTTCGATGAGCAGATAAGCATATTGGGTGGAGTGCCTACAAAATCAGCACACAAAACAAACTTGTCATACAAAAATGTATATAAATTTTAAAACAATACCAATATGAAAGGGTTGCTATGTCAGCTACCAATCAGCCATTACAACTCAGTTGCCATTAGCACATATAAATAGGAGGCTGCTCTGCAACTGCTACACGTTGATGAGCTATTTGCGAAGTGAATCAAGAGCGAAAAAAAGTATGAAACAAAGTCATAGACAACGCTGCCAAGGTTGTGTGATATATGTATATATGTGCGCATACATACATACATATATGGTATTTTATAAATAAGTTTAAGCGGCTGTCCTCTCACACCCTTTTCCGCTTGCACTCCATTTTTTGTGAGCTTTGAAAATGTTAAGCAGCAGCGCTCCTATCGTTTGCTACTTATTTTTTTTTTTTTAAATAGCTTATACCCTAACTTAGACTAACTTCTGCAAACATGCACACGTACATATATATATTATAAAAATTACATATATACATACCTCTGCCTCCATTTGTCTTCTTTGAGAATCTGTCGCTTTCGTATTCAAGCTAAAATCTTTTGTGCCTTGAATTGACAGCCGCCGCTTCTTTCTTTGACTGTCTTCAATTGCTGCTTTTTCAAAGCATCAAACGCCCATAAGTTATCCCCAGTTTTATCACACCCCCTTCTACTTAAGCTCCCTCACACCCGTTTCCTCACATTTCCATGTCCGCTAATTTTACACATGCCGCATGCTCCCACTTTCTTGCATATCATTCATTTGTCTTTCAAGAAACTTTTAATCGCTTCGAGTTATTGGTAAGAGAAATTGAAATTCCTGCTTTGTTGATATGTGTTTGTTAAATATGTGTATAATTGGTAAATATGTATAAAAAATGTGCTGCTGGCAAGAAAAACTTCGCCCTACTTAGCCACTTAGTGGTTTCGATTTCATTGCCGACTGAAGTAAAGGCGAAAATATGCTGCTTACTAAGCCGCTTGTGAAAGAAACTCAATTTGTGAAAGTCAAAAGTTAGAAAAAATCGTTGTTCTGATTCTTATATCCAAAAATATATTTGTAAATTAAACTTACGGAAGACAATGATCTAATGATATTCTAAGTATAAACCAAAATTTGCATATTTAAGTTGAATATTTTTCTAACAAAGATTCAGCACTGACATCAGTCCATTTTAACCAGAATTTATAGCCTACCTCACAACTTCTCTGGACAAAACATATATAGCATATATTAATATACAAAATCCAAAAATGTCTCCATTCCCTAGTGCTTCTATATTTCTTTGAAATATATAAAGCTGTTTCAAAAGCAACTCAAGCTATGAAAAGACAACATGACATGATGTTTTAGTTCAATAGTTTCAGTTCATATGTATACACCAAAATTTCATAAGTCAAAAATTAGAGCTACACTAAAAAAAGTATGAAGTAATACAGCTTTCATATCTAGATGCAGCAACTGGCATAGGTCCTAGAATGCTTCTCGTATTTGCGAAGAGGATGGATTACTTTATAGCAATGGCTTTGGGTTTGATAGGGTTTTTCAGTTTGGACGTTTAACAAACTTTTGGTGACTATGGACTCATTGAGTATATGTGCGGAACTCACGAATCGACCAGACCAGATCAACCAAACCTAATGTATCGCCAACTCTATGTTTAAAAAGTTACCCACGAACTTATAGATAGTGCTATAAATTTTTAAAGTCTCAAACAACACGAAACAGTTCCTATTCTTACAAGATGTATATGCACTAGATCCTATTAGATCCTCTCCTCGGAATACATAAAATGTTTTTATATACCATACTAGTATACTCTTGAAAAGATGTACGCCATCTCGACTACCAGTTGAAAAACATCATATGTCATGATATTTTTCAAAAACGCGCTATTACCGAATTATTCTGAATAACGCTTCATTTCAGAATGTGTATCGAAAGCGTCCTATCTAACATCAACCATATATTGAATTTATGCTCAGAAATCACCTTTTTGAAACAGATAGGGCGTTGAGTTTTTGAATAAATTCTGAGGTTGCTTGTTCTTAAAACAATTTCGGAAATAGAGCGAATAGTTTTATAGTTTTCTGAGATAGAGAATTTTCGTATCAACAGCCGAGATAGAGAGATAATCCCCTCAGCAATCAAAATTTTTAAAGTAGAAATTATAGAAGAATTATAAAACAAATTCACTTATAAAAGGTGCAGTTTGCCGCAAAACGTTTTTTTGTCTTAAACTCTACCACGAAACGACATGAGACTAAGATCACTAAGAACTGCAATCTAATAGCTCCAAATACCTTTAGTCAGAAAGTCGTACCATTTAATCGAATGAAGATTAATAACTCGACGTCAGCGAATAATAAGAAGGTATATAAAAAACAAAAATTACCTAACTCAACAACTCTAGGCCGACAGTTTAGTGGACTGTTCGATATCTTGTTTTGTTGTGCTCAGAAAAATACATGAATTGACAAGTAAACTTGTACAGCAAGTATCTAGTTGGCACAGAATATAATGATAGATACACATGGCAAAGAGCGGCCGTTCTGGTACTGGTTTTTGAAACAACACAGAAAAGCCAGTAGGATGCATTTGTGATACATCCACCTTTTTTTAAATTACCACAACATGCTTGTAATCATTTAATTTTAGTTTCAGTTAATTTTCGGCATATGCAAAATATTTGCCAAATATTAAGCGCGCCAAAAAATTCAAAAGCTCTGCGCGCATAAAATTTCGCATATACATAACCATAGTGACAGCTTGCCATATTGCTTCCAGTCTCGTGCCAGCCACATGTCACCAATAAACAATACTTTGAAGTACCCTTATTTCGATATTTTGTTTATAACAATAGCAAAAAAAATCACAAAAAAAGGGGCAACATAACCAATGCAAGCAACTGAAGCGGTTTTGATAGCAGCATGTAGCGTCTAAAAACAATGGAAAAGGTATTTTTGCCACAAGCACGCATATACAAAGCACCAACAAACGTACAAAGCATACATTCGCCTTACACCCTAATGTTACTGCAATTTTTTTTTTGGTGTTTATTGTAGCTGCAGTGTTTCCAATTGTTTATTATTTTCAATACACAATCGACTTGGTTTTTTCCTTTTTTTGCGCAAAGATTTTTGCAAGATTTCGTGTGGGACTGTATATGTGTGTGTGTTTGTAGCACATATGAAGTGTGTGTTGTCTGCACTTCAGAGTGTAAGGCGATTGTTGTTGCCTTAGCCTGTGGCATGCAGCGAACGCGCGCTTCACACACTCGCAAAAACCACAGTCAGCTGCAGTATTTTGTATGACATCATGCAACATGCTGTTAGGCATGCAAATGTATTTTGCACAAGGGTGTGGGCAGAGAGGCTAAAAAGGGGTTTTGCTGTAACTCTATATAGAGTGGCTCAACGAATTTGAAGTCAGTGGCAAAATAACAGAGGTGCTCTGGTTCGAGCGTTCAGCGCATGAAAGTGATTTGTTACTATTCGATGTTTCCCCTAGACAAATTTTGCTCCGAGCCGGTGAACAGTGAAGAACTTTTGAAATTCGGGTCAGAAAACACTTGTTTATTTTAAAAAGAAGGAGCAAGTTCTTAATCAAGAAACGATGTGCTAATACGTCATCTTGACATAGTTCTGTCATCAGCACCCGTAGAGTTCTCAAAACACAATTTGCTTATGAAACAGTGCCTTTATAAGACTACACCTCTGTTCATCCATGTATGTGCAGCTATATTGGTATGATACTTTCGAGTTCATTGTGCGCTTTTTATCCATTGTAATTAGTATGGAAATTATTATTTCGATTGTGGCTGTACTTGAAACCTAAAAAAAAAATTTATATATATGGATATATATGGAATAGGGCGACAATAATAATTACACAAATACACGGAAAGTCACTTGGAAGTGTGATGTGTATGTGTAGGTGTATAATATATTTGCATTTCCTTTACTTTTCGCGGGCAAACTTGAGCATTACATAGGGGCGGTTTTAAGCACACAATAAATCAAAGCGAATCAATATGACGAAGTGTGCGCTTGCAAGTGATTTTGTTTTGTTCTTATTATACATTTTTATTTTTAGATATTTTTTCTATTTTTGTAAACTGTTGAGTTCGTTTTAATTTTACTTCACGTTCCTTGCTCTTGTTTTGCATTTGTCAAATATGCCGTTAAGTGACAGTTGTGACAGTTTGGCCGTTTTCATTGAAATTTCTTTGTTTTAGATGAGTCGTCTTTTATTTTTTCCCTCAAACCACAATGTAAAGTATATCTCATTGATTTCTCATTTCCGCTAAATCAGCATAGTTATGTTTGTGGGTTTTAATTGTAAATGCGTAGAAAAAAAAAAACACTGATGTGTATGCTTTTCAAGTATTTGCAGTACTTTGTCACAAGTAGCGTGTAGAAGAAGCGTGCACCATTGATGCAGTGTACTTAGTGAGATTTTTCGGTTCTTGCTTGTAGAATTTCTTCGTTACTGCTTTTCGTATTGAAAAATAATTTTGGTTGCAGAATGCGACAATAGTCATTTATTTTTTACCACAGCTTTCAAACTATTTTTCAAATATGTTTTGTTGAAAAAGTAGTTTATTGCAGACTACGTCTATAAAATTACCACCTTTGAAATCATATGCTTCAAGAAATGAAAACCAACAATATCAATGTTTTGTAAAACATACAAATGCAGGTAAATTTATCCACCTGAACCACGAATAGGGAAGGATACTTCGTAAGGCGTAGAGGCTCTTTGAACGAACCGATTTTTTGGTCTATTTTTTGGCGTTCAACAAGCTGCTCCGGGCAGAGTCCAAGAACATATACCTATTCGATTCAACTAACAGGCAGCTTGTTACTGGCGTGAGGTCTTAGCCGAACTCCATATCGCTTTACTATGTAGCTGAGCGTTCTGAGACGTGCATTGCACTGTATTTGAATAGAGCCTTCTCCTCTTTGCGCCACCATTCGAATTTTTGTTAATGTATTGGTTTAGTTATTCAAACAATGACTTTTGATCCTAGCGGTATTTTTGGATAAACTTCTTAGTAGAGGTTTGCAGGGTGAGTTCCTGATAATTTCCAGAAAGTGTTATATATGTACATCAGAAAAAATCTTTCAAGCGCGCTTTCAACCTTTTATTACACACGTTACCCTTACTTCTCCTGAGCTTTTTGCAAGGATAACTACCAACACTACTCCTTCAAATACCCGCATATGCCTTCAAACAAAAAACTTTTATAAATAGCGGATGTGTGAGTATGTATGCCGAAGTATGAATACTTCCGTGCATATGCACTTAACTTTTGACTTTTACACAAGCAAAAGTGAAAAGGTTAATATTACGAAAATAAATACACACATATATTTTGTTTTTTTTTTATGTATATTTTAAGCAAATGAATCATATTGAAAAGTATAAGTAGTATTAATGAGTCTTATTTAAACAAAAAAAATAAAAATTAAAAGTATGAATGCTGAAAAAGAAAGTTCAAAAAAATACCAATATCGTATTGAAAAAAGTTAAATTCAAGTATGCGAAAAAAGTATCAAAAAACATTGCAAAAAAGCATACCAAGCACTTCCTTTGTGTGTGCTTATTTACATACAAATTTACGATTCAATAGCGCAAAATATTAATGTTGAAGTATCTAATAAAAGCCAACTAAGAACATATGTATGTAGCAGTAAGAAACAAATATAAATAGGGTGATTTGTATAGTTATTTATTTATATTTTTATTATTTTGGGCCAACTGAACGATTTCGACCAGGGACACTTCTGAGAAAAACTCGCTGTGACGTTGCATATTCAATATCTCATATGATATTGACTAGACCACGAGGGAGGCCTGAGTCACTCTGGTCCAACTTCTTATGGATACTGTAACGCGCTAAGCTCTTAGTTGCTCAGAATCAACTCCGACAATTGTAATGTATACCCTGCATGCGATGTGTTCCCACATCACACTAACCATTTTTTTCAATAGTAATATGGAACCTACGCCTCTAACAGCAGCACGCCTGTGCTCCAACCCTGTTGAAACTGCTAGTTTCCTTAGCCGATTTCGATGACAATTTATGCATGTATACATTGAATCAAAGCAGGTATAATAGGGCATTTTCTTTCCGGTAGTCAGAACTTACTTTCTAAAGTTTCCTATTCAGGACAGAATTATTGCATAGAAACAGTTTCCTGAAATAGATCTTCATCGCAATTTCTGTAAGAAAATAATTCACAAAAGTCCAAAAGTGAACCCACAATCTCAGTCTTCGTACGTTGCAACGAAGAAAATATGGCTTCAGTAGGTTAGAGTGCGGTAGAGAACACTATCCGTCTAATGTGACATTTGCTAAAAGGCTTCACTTTTCTCTTCCAAGATCCAAATTCTTTGTTAAAATGACAGCTTTGTTTCAAAAAAACTAGCAAATTAGCACAGTTCGTTATATATGCGCAGCAAATGCGGACACATTACAGAGGCAATTTTCGTTAAATATGCTATCAGAAATTCCTTGTCACCTGTACAATTCAGGTCCTCAAAACAAAAAGAGGCGTATGTTTGAAAAATCCAAATATTAACACGAGAACAGCGTATGTTTGATAAACACTTTGCGAGGTTTCTATGGATATAAGGCCTTTTTTGCTTTCTTTCTTTTCCCTTTTTTTATACTCAGTTGAGCAGAGCTCACAGAGTATATTAAGTTTGATTGGATAACGGTTGGTTGTACATATATAAAGGAATCGAGATAGATATAGACTTCCATATATCAAAATAATCAGGATCGAAAAAAAATTTGATGGACCATGTCCGTCCGTCCGTCCGTCCGTCCGTTAACACGATAACTTGAGTAAATTTTTAGGTATCTTGATGAAATTTGGTATGTAGGTTCCTGAGCACTCATCTCAGATCGCTATTTAAAATGAACGATATCGGACTATAACCACGCCCACTTTTTCGATATCGAAAATTTCGAAAAACCGAAAAAATGCGATAATTCATTGCCAAAGGCGGTTAAAGCGATGAAACTTGGTAGATGGGTTGACGTTATGACGCAGAATAGAAAACTAGTAAGATTTTGGACAATGGGCGTGGCACCGCCCACTTTTACAAGAAGGTAATTTAAAAGTTTTGCAAGCTGTAATTTGGCAGCCGTTGAAGATATCATGATGAAATTTGGCAGGAACGTTACTACTATTACTATATATGTGCTAAATAAAAATTAGCAAAATTGGATGAAGAACACGCCCACTTTTTAAAAAAAATTTTTTTTAAATTCAAATTTTAACAAAAAAGTTAATATCTTTACTGTATATAAGTAAATTAAGTCAAAATTCAACTCCAGTAATGATATGATGCAACAAAATCCAAAAATAAAAGAAAATTTCAAAATGGGCGTGGCTCCGCCCATTTTCATTTAGTTTGTCTAGAATACTTTTAATGCCATAAGTCGAACAAAAATTTACCAATCCTTCTGAAATTTGGTAGGAGCATAGATTCTGTGACGGTAACTGTTCTCTGTGAAAATGGGCGAAATCGGTGGAAGCCACGCCCAGTTTTTATACACAGTCCACCGTCTGTCCTTCCGCTTGGCTTGGTATATTAGCAAAATCGGAGAAGGACCACGCCCACTTTAAAAAAAAAATTTTTTTAAAGTAAAATTTTAACAAAAAATTTAATATCTTTACAGTATATAAGTAAATTATGTCAACATTTAACTCCAGTAATGATATAGTGCAACAAAATACAAAAATAAAAGAAAATTTCAAAATAGGCGTGGCCCCGCCCTTTTTCATTTAATTTGTTTAGGATACTTTTAACGCCATAAGTCGAACAAAAATTAACCAATCCTTTTGTAATTTGGTAGCGGCGTAGATTTTATGACGTTAGCTCTTTTCTGTGAAAATGGGCGAAATCGGTTGATGCCACGCCCAGTTTTTATACACAGTCGTCCGTCTGTCCTTCCGCATGGACGTTAACACGATAACTTGAACAAAAATCGACATATCTTTAATGAACTTAGTTCACGTGCTTACTTGAACTCACTTTATCTTGGTATGAAAAATGAACGAAATCCGACTATGACCACGCCCACTTTTTCGATATCGAAAATTACGAAAAATGAAAAAAATGCCATAATTCTATACCAAATACGAAAAAAGGGATGAAACATGGTAAGGTAATTGGATTGTTTTATTGAAGCGAAATATAACTTTAGAAAAAACTTTATAAAATGGTTGTGACACCTACCATATTAAGTAGAAGGAAATGAAAAAGTTCTGCAAGGCGAAATAAAAAACCCTTAAAATCTTGGCAGATATTACGCATATAAATAAATTAGCGGTATACAACAGATGATGTTCTGGGTCACCCTGTTCCACATTTTGGTCGATATCTGGAAAACGCCTTCACATATACAACTACCACCACTCCCTTTTAAAACTCTCATTAATAACTTTAATTTGATACCCATATCGTACAAACTCATTCTAGAGTCACCCCTGGTCCACCTTTATGGCGATATCTCGAAAAGGCGTCCACCTATAGAACTAAGGCCCACTCCCTTTTAAAATACTCATTAACTCCTTTCGTTTGATACCCATATTGCACAAACGAATTCTAGAGTCACCCCTGGCCCACCTTTATGGCGATATCTCGAAACGGCGTCCACCTATGGAACTATGGATTACTCCCTTTTAAAATACTCACTATCACCTTTCTTTTGATACCCATATCGTACAAACATATTCTAAAGTCACCCCTGGTACACCTTTATGGCGATATCTCGAAAAGGCGAACACCTATAGAACGAAGGCCCACTCCCTTTTAAAAATACTTATTAACACCTTTCATTTGATACCCATATCGTACTAACAAAGTCTAGAGTCACCCCTGGTCCACCTTTATTGCGATACCTCGAAAAGGCGTCCACCTATAGAACTAAGGCCCACTCCCTTTTAAAATACTCATTAACTCTTTTCGTTTGATACCCATATTGCACAAACGAATTCTAGAGTCACCGCTGGCCCACCTTTATGGCGATATCTCGAAACGGCGTCCACTTATGGGACTAAGGATTACTCCCTTTTAAACTACTCATTAACACCTTTCTTTTGATAGCCATATTGTACAAACACATTCTAGAGTCACCCCTGGTCCACCTTTATGGCGATATTTCGAAACGGCGTCCACCTATAGAACTAAGGCCCACTCCCTTTTAAAATACTCATTACTACCTTTGGTTTGATGCCCATATTGTACAAACAAATTCTAGGGTTACCCCTGGTCCACCTTTATGGCGATATCTCCAAACGGCGTCCACCTATGGAACAAAGGATTACTCCCTTTTAAAATACTCATTAACACCTTTAATTTGATACCTCTATCGTACAAACACATTCTAGAGTCAACCCTGGTCCACCTTTATGGCGATATTTCGAAACGGCACCCACCTATAGAACTAAGGCCCACTCCCTTTTAAAATAATCATTAACACCATTCGTTTGATGCCCATATTGTACAAACAAATTCTAGGGTCACCCCTGTTCCACATTTGTGGCGATATCTCCAAACGGCGTCCACCTATGGAACAAAGGATTACTCCCTTTTAAAATACTCATTAACACCTTTCATTTGATACCCATATCGTACAAACGCATTCTAGAGTCACCCCTGGTCCACCCTTATGGCGATACCTCGAAAAGGCGACCACCTATACAACAACCACCACTCCCTTTTAAAACCCTCATTAATACCTTTAATTTGATACCTCTATCGTACAAACGCATTCTAGAGTCAACCTTGATCCACCTTTATGGCTATATCCCTAAATGGCGTCCACCTATAGAACTATGGCCCACTCACTCATGAAATACTCTTTAATGCCTTTCGTTTGATATACATGTCATACAAACACATTCCAGGGTTTCCCTCGGTTCATTTTCCTACATGGTTATTTTCCCTTATGTTGTCACCATAGCTCTCAACTGAGTATGTAATGTTCGGTTACACCCGAACTTAACCTTCCTTACTTGTTTTTTATTAATTTTAGCTCGTATTATTTTAAGAACAACAAAAAGCCCACAAAAAATGTATACAAACAAAAAATTCACGTAACTGCAACTTAATAGTTTCATTTGTTTTTATAAACACTCTGAATATCAGCAATGACAGTTACATTTTACACATATTTGTTGATTCTCGTGCTATACGTCAAAAAACCTATGAACATACTCTTCGTGAGCACTTGCTGTGAGACGATTATTGGGTTAAAGTGTGGCTACCATTTGCTCACGAGATCAAGTGTGAGTATTCAGTTTGTTTACATGACACTTGTTGATTTTCTCAACACAACATGATAATAAGCTAAGCAAACACACGTTGTGTCTGGAGTGTGCGTGTCAACATAGTCTCCTAGTTTTAAATGGTCTGCACTGATTCTTGACGAGACTTTTAGACTTTTCGATACGTCTATAATTTCTATAGCTAATAATTATAGTTTCGCCTCAAAAGGGATGCAAAAATTTCAACTTGCCTCTTTATATACAGAGTCAAAAAACAAAAAAGTTTGTCATAGTATGTACTACCCTTTAATTGAGGGCCCTTACGGAAATTGAGGTTTGAGTAAGTGCTTAATATATATTATACTTCACATACACATATGTATGTAGGCATAAAGTAAGCAAAATCAAGAACCGCGCAAGCGAGTGTGCCTTCCATATGCTGTATGATCCTTTGCGTTTTGTTTGCGTATTAAAAACTCCTACAAACGAAAATAAAATTCCGAAGTAAAACAGCAATGTTTGTATTTGCGCTTTATTTTAGCTCCATTGAATGCATCGAGTACCTACTCATGCTTACTTTTAATGTGCGCCGAAAATATAGTTTTTTTTTTTTTTTTGAATTTTTTTAAGAACCTTTTTCTCAGTCAGAAATTTTCAATCCTTTATTTGACTGTAAATATGTGGCCAAATAGGAGCAGCGCGCCATTAAGAGCTTAAATACTGATACTGATATAAAAAATTATACAAACATACATTAATTCAACAGTCATACAAAATCTTCTCTATAAAGACATACCCGTACATATGTTTACATATATACAAAGAAAAGTTAAAAACCACCCGCATTTTAGTTAATTAACTCATTTGGATTCACTACGCTTTTCAAATGTAACCCGAGCAAAAAAACAAAAAAAAAACAAAAACACAGTACGAAAAGCGTACTGAGCAGAAATAAAATATACCAAAAGCTGTTTGTGTGTAAAGAAATAAAAAAAAAGGTAAAAGAACTCAAATTTAATGAGCGTGCAAATAGCTTACTGAAACTTTTTTGCCTTCTGTATATTTCTCTATACATTAATTGATTTGTTAAAAGATGTTTGTTTGTTTAATGGAATATTTCGATTTGGTCATTCCTTTTCGTTTTGTGGTTAAATCACTTTGTAGTAGGAGCTGAGTCTGGGAAGCAATGTATCAATGCTGAAAATTTACGTGTTCTAGCTAGAGCAATGCACAAAATTCTCTTTTGCTGTTACGTCCTTCAACTTCTGCAGTGATCATTATGCGAAATATCCATCTTTCCCGCATACGTACCTAAGGCCTAATGACCGGTGCAGACCACTATAAGTTTATAGGTTTCAACTTTAGATCTTCCCAGTAGACTTGTTCTCCTTACATTGTAGTCTGGCCATGTTCCCCTTCAAATTTCTAAGTCCGTGGGGCTATTCCGGTTTTGCTGAGCTTTGTTCACTTAAAAATTTACAATTTCTCCTTTGCTAACCTCAGGAGTATGCCTACTTCTCTCACCTTCTTCCGTTGAGCCTCTACGTGCCAGCTCATCAGCAATCTCATTTCCCTCGATTCCCTTAGGCCCTGGAACTGAGATTCGAGCTGTTTCCAGAGTGCCATTTGCAGTCCTGCAAAATTCTAGCCTTCACACCTGAGTTCATTTTGAGCGATATGTTGTAGTAATTCAATTACAAATTTTTGCTAAGGGCCTAAACAACCATATTGCTTGAATATCTTTAGATCCAGCTAAACCTTGAAGCAGCATTCTACGCCAAGATTTGTTTTCTAGATTACGGTCGTCTCTTCTCGCGGAAAAACACACATATTTTAGCTTCAGCTCTTGTTTGGGCTATGTAAAGTCAACTCCTGTACTCAGACCTGAATTTGTTAGTCACTCCTAAAAAAATGATGTGGGACCGCTTTCAGCTTAAAGCTTAGCGCTTTCAGTTGCTTGTGATGTTTTTGATGTTATAAGTCTTTCCTTTTTATTATGGTTTCTTAAATGTTAGCATATGGCTTAGGCTACTTGATAACCTTTTGTCATTTTCCAAATTCTTCCAGTAAAATCTCTCATATTCTTTTCTTAAATTATTTCTTTGCCTGCTTCTTTGGATATTTTTTCGAGTTTTGCTCTAGAACAGCTCCACAAATATATTTACTTGCGTTTGAGTAAGATTAGAAATTACTGTGGCTTGAAACTTCAACCAAAGTCTAAATGATGTCGTGAAAAGAAAACCTCAAGATGAAGAACTGCTTCTTTTGGAGAGTCTTAGAACCAAATTGAAACAGATTTAAGATATGTTAGACTTGAGTATTATGTTTCTAGTCCGTTTGTTTATCCCGCCTATTTAGACCAAACATACTGACTTAAGTGCCGGCTCATGGAATGACACACATTTCTTCATATAATATTCAGTTAAAAACCTATTGGGTGGTTAGTCTGTTTGATTCTTTTGTGGGTACATAAAAACATTTAAGATAATCTCGACCTAAATAACTATCAATGAACTTTGAACATTACATCGATTTCCACAGATGCGTTACAAGATTCTGTAGGGTTTCTTAACATCATTGAAACGTCAAATCAAAACGGTTAAAGAATTTAAGGAAAAAACGCGTCGGTAGGCACTTTCTGAGCTACACTGTAGTTCAACGCACTGTTGATAAAAAATTTTTAGTTATAACCAACGAAGCCACAATAAATGGCTTAATCAATATTAATATAGGATGTAGGAGGATTATTCGAACACCTACAATTAATATGTTTTTCACTCAACAAAAATACGTGTTTGCTTGTCTTTAAGCCCCAAAAAACTTAATCATTTTGATCAACACATAAAAATTTAATAAATTTTTACCAGACTTTGCTTCGTGAAAAGCTGCTTTAACTGTTTTCTCAATTCTCACCTGCATTATTTCGATTGTTTGGCAATCAAAACTTCTCAAAAACAGCAACTTATCTCTTTTCCTTCTAAACACTTCCTTCTCATACTCCAATTTGTGTTTTTTTTCTAATGTCCAAGCGCTTTATAAATGCTTCCATCGTGTGCCTAACTAAAGCAAACTCTTTTACGGAACAAGTGCCTGCATTCTCACGAGGATTGAATTTCAACAAGTGCTAACCAAGGCTACACACAACAGCATATCAGCAAAGGTAAATTAAAGCAGACCAAGCCAAAGTAAAGCAAATCGAATGTCAAAGAAGTGACGAGACGAAAGTAGACGAGACATGCTATGAGCTGACTCAAGTCGAGATATTTAGTGCAAGATAGACAAAAGGCAAGGATGTTGAAAAAATTAAGAAAAACAATATTTGGAAAAAAGGAACAAAAAACAAATTTGCTATACAAGCAGGACACTTTTGTTTTGTGTCGGATTGAAGTCTTAGATAGTTTGTATTTGATTATTAAATATTTATTTAATATGTAGGTGGAGGAGAAGGGGTGAGATATTGCAGTTATAGTTTTTGACCATTTAGTAGGAATTGGAGATAATCTAAAACCCCAAGTAGCAGACCAAGTTTACTCTACTGTATTTTCGTGATCCGGCCATAATGTATACAAAACATAAAGTGTGTTTTCATAATCCGTCTATAATGTTTACTAAACTCAGGGCCAATGAACATAATGCTTGTTTTCGTAATCTGCCCATAATGATATCTAAACTCTGGGCCAAGGAACATACAGTGTGTTTTCGTATTCTGTACGTAATTTTATGTAACCTCAGGGCCAGGGAATATACATTGTGTTTTCCTTATCTATCGCTAATGTTGTCTAAACTCAAGGCCGAGAAACATACAGAGTGTCTTCGTAATCTGTCCGCAATCATAACAGATAACTCAGGGCCAAGGAACATATAATGTATTTACTTAATCTGTCCATAATATAATCTTAACTCAGCGCCAAAGAACATACAGTGTGTTTTCGTAAGCTGTCCATAATGTTATCTAAATTCAGGGTCAAGAAACATACAATTTGTTTTCGTAAGCTGTCCGTAATGTTATCGTAACTCAGAGCCAAGGAACAAACAGTGTGTTTTCGTATTTTGTACGTAATTTTATCTAAACTCAGGGCCAGGGAACATACAGTGTGTTTTCGTAATCTGTCCGTAATGTAATCTTAACTCAGAGCCAAGGAACATATAATGTGTTTTCGTAATCTGTTCGCAATGTTATCTTAACTCAGGGAACATACAGTGTGTTTACGTAAGCTGTCCATAATGCTATCTGTCTTCGTAATATGTCCATAATGTTATCTAAACTTAGGGCCAAGAAACATAAAATTTGTTTTCGTAAACTGTCCGTAATGTTATCGTAACTCAGAGTCAAGAAACATATAATTTGTTTTCGTAAGCTGTTCATGATGTTTTTTATAAAATAACAAACTCCATTAGTTCATTTATAAGTTAGTTCACGTCTACCTTTTGCTGGATTTAACCCTTCATAGCTTTTTATACCTTCCATGAACATGAAATGGTATATTAACTTTGGCCCGATGTTTGTAACGTTGAGAAATATAGAAGATAGACTCACCATTAAGTATACCGAATTGATCAGGGCGACGAACTGAGTTGATATAGCCATGTCCGTCTGTCCGTCCGTCCGTCTGTCTATTTGAACGCAAACTAGTCCCTCAAATTTTGAGATAAAATAAATAAATAAATATAAGGTGCGATAACCTCCAAAGAGATCTAAGGCCGAGCTTCTCTTCCAATTTGCGTCGTGCTCCTCTTGATTTTCCCTGCAAATCGACCGGACCGGACCTACATGTTTTATGCCGACTCCGAACGGCATCTGCAAGGCAGATGAGTTTTCACTGAGAGCTTTTCATGGCAGAAATACACCCGTAGCGCTTGCCAAACACTGTCGAGGGGCGACCCCGCTTAGAAAAAATTTGTTCTAATTGAAAAACCTTATTTCTAAAATTTTGATGTTGCTTTGCCCGGGGTGTGAACCCAGGGCATACGGTGTGATAGGCGAAGCACGCTACTATCACACCACGGTGGCCCCCACAAGGATGTATTTTTGTATTATATTAGACATTTGTCGGATCCGGTAGGATCCGACCACTATAACATATACCTCCCATACATTGGTGATTCCTGCCGCAATTTCATTTCATTTCATTTCATTTATTTTTTTAGTCTATGATTTCATTAATCTTACAGACTAGATGTACATTCATTCAACTTAAATGCTAATAAATTAATTTTATACATAATACGAGTAAAGCTTAGCGCTAAAGGACGCTCTCGGGAGTGCGAAGTCAAGCTCAAGGCTAAAAAAGATCCTGTTATATTCACTGAGGGCCCTAGAGATTGGATCAAAATTGTGATAGTTAGCTCCGATAACTTTCACGTGGAACGGATATTGGGCACGAAGGGTTCTGCTCGGGACGTTGAAGCCAATTTGCGCTAGTAGTTCCGGGCAGGCAACCCAACCACATATAAGATCATACACAAACAGCAGAGATTGAATATAACGTCTGGCCGCAAGCGACTTCATGTTTATGAGGGCACAGCGGGCGCGGTAAGAAGGTATTGGTTCTAAAAAATTAAGCTGTTGGAGTGCGAATCGAGTGAAACTTTTCTGTACTCTTTCCAGTCTTTGAGAATGAGAGGAATAAATTGGGTTCCAAATTATGGAAGCATATTCCAGCTTTGAGAGAACTAAAGAATTATATAAAATTTTTCTGGTGTATGGATCTTTGAAAGCTCGCCCATATCGCCGCAGGAAAGCCAAATTGGAATAGGCTTTAGGAAGAATGGAGCTAATATGATTCGCGAAGGTAAAACCAGAGTCAAACATTACTCCAAGATCAACGAATTCCCTGACGCTAGAGAGATTATCATCAGCAATTGAATACGCGGTATTAATCGTATTGAGGTTTCTCGAAAGCGTCATAAAGAAACATTTCTTTATATTAAGGCGTAGATTATTTATAATGCTCCAATTAGTTAATCTATTTAGATCATCTTGTAAAAGACACACATCTGACATGCTCGAAATTGTTCTAAAAACTTTTAGATCATCTGCGTAGAGCAGGTATTTTGAACTCCTAAAACAGGTTCCTATATCATTTATAAAAAAAAGAAATAAAATTGGCCCGAGAATACTACCCTGAGGTACCCCAGATGTGGCAATGAATGAATAAGACTTGGTATTCTTAATTTCGACGAACGAGGTTAGTTACTATGTTTTTGTTGCCAGATTTAAAGATAGGAGAAATCGAGGCTATTTTCCACCTATCAACAAACTCACCTCTTGCTAGGGAAAAATTGAAAATGTAACTTAATGGGACGCAAAACGACGTGCTACATTTCTTTAGAATAAACAACGAAAGACCGTCAGTATCGCTTTTTATCGACGTTTCCAGAGCTAGGATGGCTTTCATAACGTCTTCCTCTGAGACTAACATGGATCCGAAGTCAACCATTTGTTCGACATCGGCGGAAAAATTATTAGCAGGGTTGCTAGTTACGAAGTTTGATTTAAAGAAATCTGCGAAAAGATTAACAGTATCCAATAAGCTCTCAGAAGCTATACCGCCGTAGGACATACAATTTGGGATATTAGAGCAACCTTTTTTAGATCGTATATATCTCCAGAACGCCTTAGGGTTTTCCTTCATCTCTACTTCATACCGAGAAATATATTGCTTGTATAAAAATTTGTCAAGTACATTAAAGCTTTTACTATAATAAATATATTTTTCTTTATGGGAGACATCCTTCGAAGCTTTATAGAGTTTAAGATGTTTATTTCTAAGATTCTTAAGCTTTTTTAGATTTTTCGTATACCCCGGAAGTTTATGCATTCTCGCGGGAAGTAAGGGTAGATTATCAGAGAAAATTTCGAGTATATTAAGAAGAAAGGCATCGTAACATTCCGCTACGCTTTTAGAGGCGAAAATTGAATTCCAATTTAAATCCAAAATTTTTCCATTTAAAGCATTAAAATCGGCGGCACGAAAATCAAACTTTGCAGTGGAGATTATACTCGGGCCTGATACAAAATTAAAAAATTCCAGAGTTAAGGCGAGTGGGACATGGTGCATATCACACCTGCATATAGGGAAAGTGGCCTCCGAAACACTAAAAATCAAGTTTTCATCTACAAAGATAAGATCTAAAATATTATTAAGCTCATTGTAAAATGAATTAATTTGGGTTAAGTTAATGCTGAAAAGACTATCTATAAAATTTATTTCGTGCGAGCTATTCACCCTTGTTTAGAAAGTATAAACGTGAAACTCGGTGATATATATTCTAATATATAATAGAAGATATCCTGAAAAAATCGTTTCGATTGGAGCTATATATAATATATATCCCATACAACCGATCGTTCAGATAGAAACATTTTTAACCATTTCTCCCTTAATTTCCAATATAAAAACGTTGAGCTTGGTGATATTTATTCTAATATATCATAGAATATTTCCTGTAAAAATCATTTTGATCGGAGCTATATATAATATATATCCCATACAACCGATCGTTCAGATAAGGGGGTTTTTGCCATTTTTTATTTTATATTTATCTTTAAAATCGTTTAGGTATGTACATCTGTTCACAATATATTTCTTATCTTATACATCCGATTATTTGGAGATTACGAACGGGATTAGATTATTGTTCAGCCTTATTCATGAAAGGTATGAAGTCTTCGGCACAGCCGAAGACAGTCCCGTCCTTACTTTTTTTAACTTCAGCTTTGCACGCTTTATTATACCATTTAAAATTTTAAAACCTGCGCCACACCAACAATTGCCATATTACCGCACTCATTAGGACTTATGAATTATTAAATAGAATTATAATCGATTTTCAAGTGTTTGTTCAACGCTCCACTACAGCCCTTCTTTTTTGCATGACAATCAGCTTAGATTTTCAGATTTTTACTTTTTTAATAATTTGCGTGCTTAAGCCATTAAACATGTAACAACGTTGAGAGTGGTAATAAACTAAAGCGCGGCGAGGCGAAACAAGTCCTGTCTGGTTGTTTACAAATGTACTAACATTATTACATACAATTTGTTTTTGTAACTGTCTGGCATTTAACTTGTAGCGTTTTTAATGTTTTTTTTTTTTTTTTTTTATTATCTTTGTAGTTGTTTTTGTTGATGTTTTTGTTGATGTTTTTGTTATTTTACAATGTTTCATGTTTCTACTACACACAAACACCACATTTCGCGCATTCGTTAAATATCCTTTAAATATTGTAAATAAATGTAAGCGAAAAGTATTTATGATGACAAATGTTGCCAAAGGCTACTCTCGCCGTCTCTGCTACAAATAAACGTCGTATAAACAAAAACAAACGCAAAAATACCCCACAACAGTCACCCGCACACGTCCTTAGAAAGCATCAAATCCGTTAGCATTATTTGTTGACAAAATTCAAGAGGCAGGCAGGGAAATGCAAAGACAAAGCATTATCAAAATCATCAGCAAACAAACGCGCAGAGCGTAGTTAGGTGGCATTATGACCAAACACATAATATCATTCCATATCCTGTCTAACTGTCGTAGCCATCATCAACGTATCGTCAGTCATGAACATCAATAGTTTACTGTGACTATATATTGCTGTCACAGCAACTGCAATGCAACAGCAGCAACATCAGTTTCACAGCCAAATGTCGTTGTTATTTTTGTCTACATACTTTCGTTTGCACAATCTCTTTAGCCGTTAACGGCTTCATTCGTTTTCGCTGTGATTGTTGTCATATTTGCAAATGGATTTTGAATACCACAATTCTGCAGAACGACAACTGCCCACTATTTTGTAATATACCGCAACGTATTTTCGCTTAAGGGTACTCTCAGCCTTAAACACGTACAGGATGTTGCTACTCACACATCTTTTTCGGTAGGAAAACATACTGGAAACTTAACATATTCGAATCTTTGGTAATCATGCGAGTTCTCGTCTTAATCGCAGCTTTCAAAATATTCCGCTGCTCGTGTCCAAACTATTAAAATCTTTAGCTTATACAAGTACTCATGCTTTTCAGCAATCCTTTCCACCTCAACTGTGAACAAGTTTCTCATACATAGTATGTGGATATACGCACCCAACGGCATACCTGATTGCACTACATATTTTCGTCTACTGCAAACTATTCCAGTACTTCATTTCATCACCACTCTCCACAACTTTTGCATGCTATCTCCTTGATATGCAACAGTCTATATTCCTTTTGGACTCCTTCAGCTATTTCTTGCATACCCACCTTTACAAATCACCCACAAACCAAACTTTCGTTCCTCATCTCGTTTTGCGTTTTCAAAGACAACGTGGCTTTCTTCTGTTTGTCCATCGCGTTTCTGTGGAAAATAGCCTGCAGAACATTCTCATAGCGAAGCTGCGACAGGATAGTAAAGAAATGTGCTATTAAAATCCTTTCCCACACGCTACAACTTGTGCCAACGCTTTGACTTGAGTACTTTGTTGTACACGTCGTTTTTGCTTTTGTTGTTGGCTTTTTTAGTATAGTTCGTTGTCTGTCTGCTTGTCTATCGCTATTGCTGTCTCGTTGCCATTGCTCAAAGTCGATAATGTTTAATCAGCAGATTACAAATTCGACCACGAAATAAATGATGCGGGTTGCTTGAGTTGGGTTAGTGGGAAAGAATTTTGGAAAAAATGAAAATCTACTAAAGAAGCATTAAAAAAAATCGTTGGTTGTAGAAATTTTTTAAATGCTTAAATTAAACTAAGGTTAGATTATGTTGAATTGGCCGGTCAATTAAAACCTCATATAGACTGAATGCGTCCACAGTGTTACCGTTTGCTTGACGATCTAATGGAAAACCCCCAATTAGGTATTAGCACGTATGTTATAAAATAACTTCTTCCTCGTCGAAACTACTAGAAATTTTGTTGGACCTAGCTTAATTGCGGTCTCCATATCGGCCGCCCCTAATAGATGGAGACTTGAATATGTAAAAGCTTTAGCAAAATCTTTCGCTTGCAAAAATGTTCGCTCTCTTTGCAAAATTATCCATGTTTCTTCAAGAAAAACTTTATAGCCTGTGTGCCCATCTCCACTAAAATTGTGCCAAATCCCCTTTGTGGCCACTGCTCAATTCTATACTTTTTTAAAAGCTTTAAGACTATTTTAACAGTACTAAAAGAGCTTTCGAACTTATTCAAATATTCAACTTCATCTTCAGGCATGTACAAAAGCTAACGCAAGTGTTGTATCGATGAAAGCAATCCCTGCTTTTTCGTTTCGTAACAAAAATGTGTTAGGCTCAATCTTGGTTTAACAGTTTCGAGAGAGCTCATGTCAGCAGATAGCATTTGAGTCTATCATATAAGCAAATAACATAAGCTTTTTTCTCAATTTTGGAACAAGTTTCTTGTCAATAAGTTTCTCTTCAATAAGCTTGTGGAAAAAATGCAAAGCTCTCAGTTTTCGCTCTCCCTTCCCAAAAAACTTTTAGCTCTTTTTCAGACACGCACTAAAGCTTTCGCAAGAGTAACATTTTGTTAGCAAATTTCAACTTTCTTCGGAAGAAAAAATTATTATTAATTTTTGTTTGATTATTTAAAATTTTACTTCTTTGTTTTTATCTCAATAAATTCAGGCATACGCAAATCAATCGAAAGTGTTGCATCGAGATTGTATAAAGCTCAAGCTTGAATAAACAGTTTGAAGCGGGCTAAAGCGAACATATAGATTTTTTACTAATTGAACTTTTTTTCAATCCTGTAAAAAAAACTTCTCTGATAGCTTCATTTTGAAACCAGTTTCTCATAATTCTCTAAAAAGAATTTGGTGCTATTTCAATAAGTTTGTAAAAAACATTCATAAACATTCAAAGCTTTCTCTTTACGGAAAATGCACAAAAAAAATTTGCTTATACAAAGCTTTCAAAACACATTCAAAACTTTCAATTTCCGCACTCTTCTCACACACAGAACAGAACAATATGCTCTCTATTTTGATAAGCTGAACTTTCACAAAATAACCAAAGCTTTCAATTTCCGCTCTCTTCTCGCACAAATCTTAAAGCAATTTTACAAGCATGTACTAAAGCTTTCTCAAAAGTCAGATTGTGTTAGCAAATTTCACCTTTTTTGGAAGAAAAAATTGTTTTTCGCTTTCGTTTGCTTATTTATAGCTTTAATTTATATCTTCACAATAACGCATGTACAAAAGTTTTCGCAAATTTTGCATAAATGAAAGCGATTCCTGCTTGTTTGTTATAGAAATATGTTAAGCTTGAACTAGATAAACAGATTAAAGCAAGTTTTAGTCAGCAATTAGCTTTTTCAACTCTTATAAGCAAATAACTTGGGCTTTTTCTCAATTATTTAAAAAAGCTTTCCGAATAATTTCGTTTTGAAATAAGTTTCTTATCTGTATCCAAAAGATATCCCATCCTATTTCCATAAGTTTGTAAAAAGCTTTCACAAAACATTCAAAGCTTTAAATATTCGCTCCCTTTTCGGACAACGCACCAAAAAATTTTGGTATTATTGCAATAAGCTTATAAACAACTTTCACTAAATATTCAAAGCTAGTTTCTCCTTTGATAAGCTTTTAAAAGCTTTCACCAAGCATTCACTACCTCCAATTTCCGCTGCCTTTTCGCACAAAGCTTTAAGCTCTTTTTAGAGCATGCAGTAAAGTTTGCGCAAAAGTCAGATTGTGTTAACAAATTTCACCATTCTGTGGAAGAAACACATTTTCTTCATTTTTACTTATTTATTTATATATTTACTATTTTGTTTTTATATCATCAAATGCCTTCCCTTTTCCTTACCAAATAAAACTTTGACTTCAATTATCTCGCAAAGCCTTACACTGCAATTAACCCTCATAAAATATTCTATCATTTTGACCGTTTGGGGTCGAAAAAAAATTTAAAAAAAAATGTTTCCAAAACTATTTCGACAAATTGCGCCAAAATTACAAATATATTCGCACAAACAAAAATTTTGCAAAAACACACCAACAGACAGTCTAACACAATAAAAAAGGATAAGCAAGAGTTAATACGCTGCATTGTTGTATCCAATAGTACGGTTAGGTAAAAACTACTAATGTCCTTTTGCTACCACACTGCTTATAGCCTCCTACCTCCCCGTCATTACATATTTATAGTACTAAAAACAAACAATTCGTAATAACTTTTGTTGTTTGGCCACTTCCGTTAGTCACTAAAATAGTAAAGCAAAAAGCCATTAACAACAACAAAATAGTAGAAATAAAATTTTTTGATATTGAAATCGGCATAAATCTGAAAGAGTTGGCTTAGTGCATGAATTGTTGAACTCGAGCAATAAACTAACACCACCAAACCAAAAAACGATAGCAAATACGTAGCCGAAATTAGACATATAAATTTCGTAGCATATGTGTTGCCTAGTTTTAGGATTTGAATTTAGCTAAATCTTCCCAATCTCTCAGCAATTATTTTATTGCTATTTGCGCTCAATTTGCCTAGCCGCAAAACAATACTTTATACTTAAACTGTTAGGCGACTCACCCCTTTGCAGACATACTAAATATTTCTACCAAATAAACTGCTTTTACACAGCATATTTGCCCATTTAACGTCAATTTATTTCAATACTTTCAAGTTATAACCCCTTATAGCGACCAGAATTCTTGCACAGCTTTACCTCAAAAAATGTTACACCCAATATAGGCGACCCTAATTAATTTTACTTTTAAAGTCATTACGGGTTAAATTTGGCCAAATTAATACGTTACAACTTTTGCTCTCGAAAAAAAGGAAAGTAATCAGCCAAGCAATGGGGCAGGAGAGCTTACTACCAAATATTTCTATATCACGTCCGTAAGAAAGCCAGCGCACAAAAATTTCTCCTTCCACACTTTGTGCGACTACAAAAATTTATAGTTTATCGTTTGTATCGATAAGCTTTTAACTATAAAATAGCGTATAGCCATTAATGTGCCTGGCTAAATTGCCAAAAAACCAAAAGCTACGGAAAACTATTTGTGCCTCCACTCGCATTGTGGTATGGGCAGCACTGCTGCTGCTGCAACCCTTAAACGCTCTTAACAATGCTGCTTAAATGCTTGGCAAATTAGCCCAAAAGTTCATACTTGTCTGTAAAGTGTTTTTATTGGCATACTCACTTGTAAATAATACTTACTTTGAGCTAAGCAAGATTTATTTGTTGTTTTAGCCTTAATACTTTTTTGTATGTTTCTTGTTCTTTTTTTGGGTATTTTTGGCTAACTTTTGGTGTAAGTTAAACTTAGCTGACGTTTGTTTACCGGAAGCAATAAGCTTTCGATTGTATCAGCACCCAAATAAAATAGTTAAAATGCATAAAAACATTTTGAAAACAAATGCAAAACTAATTGTTGGGGTGAAGTTGAGACGCTGTTGGCAGCATTTACTACCAATTTTGTAGCAAAAATTAATAAGTTTGCTGGCTTTTCTTTGCCGTTTCTAATGGAAATTTTATGTTTTGACAAATATTAGTAAGCGCAAAGAGTGTTGACAATTTCAGTGTATTTGTGGTTTTGTTTAGAGAATATGTTTTGAAGATATGCAATGGTTCTTCAAAACAGTTTTAATCAAGAACCAAATTCGTATGGTGCAATGGTTTTTTAACAATTTTAACGAAGCATGAAAAAATTTAAAAATTAAAGTAAATTCCCAAAAATTACTACTGCAAAATTGTGAAATCGATTTCTTCGAAAGATTTAGGACATCTTCCTGTAATTCGAACGATAGGTCAGATGAACTACTAGTCATTTCCTAGCGATTTCTTCAAGCCATAGTTATCCTCTACCAATTTCCTTGGCCTTTAAGTTCCTCACGTTATGCCTACCAAGAAGGGGAATAATGCAAATATACGAATGATTTGTTCGTGAGGCGACACGAAAGTTCATTTCGTTATAGTTATCGAGGCTTTTAGCCTCAGTGAATGCTGGTAAGGATGTTTTGAAACGCTGCTGACCTTTGCTACCTAATACTGTAAACAGAACATTTATTCCTTTGTCGACCTTTTCTATGTCACCTCTAATCCAACTGCGTCATAGAAATATTGATTTCTGAGGAGAAGAAATGGAGACTTTTTTGTAATATTTTTTATAACACAGACTCAAGCTTTTTGGAATTTTGTGATAGGAGCTTCGCTTGGAAATAATACAGTTTTTCAAATAAAAATTAGTAAGAACCTCCATTCCTATATATTTTTAAGAAAAGCTTGGTATCAAAAACAGATACTATAATCCGTTTTAAATACGAGTGCCTTTGCAGGCGAAAGTACAAAAAAACATAACCAAGCAGGGGAATAAGTAACTACTTACGTTTCCATCAATAAGTATTCTTCTTCTTCTTGGAGCAGTGGCCATCTGCTTTTGCTGTTGCCAAACACTGACACGCTCCATTCGTGATCAAAAAAATTACAAAGGAAAACAAGGCGTGACAAAGATCTTCGGTGATCTCAATCGGCTTTAGAAAATTATGGGAGTCACATTTCATTTTAGTGCTTTACATAACATAGTTCTTAAGTTAGAGTTGCTTCTTAAGTTTACTTTTTTAAAGGCCTTTTTCACTTACAAACATTTTTTATTTACTCAATTTTCTCGCAGCGCTCTAATTTGGATGACAAAGACGAGAATCCTCTAAAGGATCAATTAACCAGCAACACCGACACCACCACAAACACATTAACAGCCAGCGTTGGCAATAGCGACATACCAGTCGACTTGGAAAACTTGAACGCCGTAGCTGCTGCTGCGCTAGCCGCCAACTGCTGCACATCCACAGGTACAACAGATAGCAACACAACCAACACCACCACCACAATCCCACCAAGCAGCAAACTGATTTCACCCACCAGCGTCACATTTAACAGCGTTGCCGCCGCTGCTGGCTTCAATAGCCCGAATAGCGTGCTAAATAATAACAACAACAACACAAAATTATTAAACAGCGTCGCTGCAGCTATAACATTACACCAGAACGGTGGCAATTTGCTAGCGACCACCACCACGAATACACCCTCGCCATCACCGCCGCTGTCAACGGACGGCTGCAGTATTGCCGCTGCTGCTGCTGCTGCGTGTGGCAATAGCAGCGTTTCACCGTTGAGCGCCGCACTAAACGGTGTCAACGGGTGCATCAATCCAAAGCTCTTCTTCAATCACGCACAACAAATGATGATGGAAGCTGCGGCTGCTGCCGCCGCTGCTGCAGCAGCAGCTGCAGTACAACAGCAACAATCGCCATTAAATTCGCCACTGCATGCCACACCACAGCACACAGCGGATGATGACGAAATGGATGAAGAGGGAGGTGCTGCGACAACTGTAGATGCTAGCAAATTGATAACCAGCCTAACAGCCGAAATGAAGTTAGGAAAGCGTAATGCTGAAGGACAAGAGGAGAAAGAAGAGGAGAGCGATGGTGATGACGTAGCTGCTGATGAAAATGCGAATGCGAGCAAACGCAGCGCTAATGAGGCAAATCAGGAAGACTCTCATGAGCAGCGTGTAAATGCTCAGGAGAATGCAAATGATCCGAATGTGTGTGGTCAAAGAACTGATAATGATGATGACGTTGATAATACTAGCTTAAATATTAGCAGTAGCGATAGTAATAAAAATAAAACTAGTGGTAATATAAACAAAAATAATTGTGCAAGAAAATCAAATAGAGCAACAAACGCCAAAACAGAAGGTAATGTTGAGAGTGTAACCAAAATTGCTGATCATTGCATTGATAATTACGATGAAGTTGATAATGATGACGACACCAATGGAAATGCGATCTCAGTGAAGGCAACGGAAGTCAAGCGCATGGAAATTGATGGCGGTGAAAGTGGTGAGAGTGGGAAAATCAATGCTACAATTGGTAATTTTACTGCAAGTGCAACAATAAAACCAAATGTGGTAGGAAACAATCATGCTGAACTATTAGCTGCCAAAGATAAAGAGGTAAGTGAACTTGTTGAAATAAAAAGAAAACAAATTATGTATGTACAACCAAATGGTGTACTTACTTATATAATGTGATGTAATTTGCGAACAGTTTGTCGTAATAGTAACTGTTAGGTTTCAAAAATAATGTAAATAAGTAGCTTTAGAACGATGTAGCTTAAAAGATTATCTAGAAACCGTTAGCGAAATATTGATATGTGTGCAAAAAGTATGCTCTGAAGTTTGTGAAGCAAATTGAACAGAAGTTACTAGGAGAGAAAAAAGCTATATTGCCCTTTCTTATGGGACGTTTTAACACTAAATATTGCCTAGATAGTCTTTACTGTGAATACGGAAAATTATCTTACTAAGATCTATGTATATATACAACACGGATCATATAGACAAAGACTTGTGTATTGGTTTCACGATAGCTCAATAATTGAATATCACAAAGAGTAACTCTAGCTACCAAAATCTTTGACCAAATGTTTAGGAAGTTTCTTCTTTCTCAACTTGGGTCAGTCGGTATCTATGTATAGTTCTCAACATGAATATAATTCAAGATCTTATCCTTGAATCGAAGCTCGTCACAGAAAGCTAATTGTAAATATTACATTGAAGCTGGGCAGCTAATTTTTTTTGCTTAGTAAGTAATCCTATGCTACTTGGAAACATTCCATAAAAATATCTCAGTACGTGTAATCTTTTGTAGTTTTTTTTACCCTTAACGCCTTTAAAAACAGCTGATTATAATTTGACTGCTGAATGAAATCAGTGTATTGCTGGATACTGAATACGTTTAGAACAAAGAAGTCAACAATTGATACATATTTCAAAAACTTATGTATTATTGAACTCATTTTATAAGTTAGGTTATGAGGGCGTGTGTGGGAATTTTCCACATTTCCACACGAACAGATTTTGGTCTATTGTGAGAGCACTCACTCCCTCTATAGCATTGACCTCTAAAGCATAGACACTGCCTGAATCAAGAAGTAAGTACAATTGATTTACCAGCAGATGCTTTGAGTACATTCCTGTTCCAGTTTCCTTTTCCATTTTTCAGCCGCTTATCTAGATTTTAATGCCCCTACCACTGTCTAGGCTTTCTTCCCATTCTTCCCTTGATGGGTATCTTATGTTCTACACCTGGGAGTAAAAACCTGGCGATTTTTCGCTATATAATATAAAAGCTTGATACGATTTATTTTCGGGAAAGTTAAGGCCGAGCGCGCTACTTCTAATTTTTTTCCTCAAATTTAGTTAGGCCAAGCCCAAAAGACGTATATATATTAAATCATCGGAAAAGTTAACGTTATTTCAAAAGCGTCAAGCATTTAGTTATGGATAGTTTGAGATCGCCCAACAAGCTTGAGAGTTGCAAAATCAACGACGCTCTTAGCAAACCTGAAAATGTATGACCTCAATTTTCTTCTTTTAAATTTAACCAATAACATTTTGACATTCAAATCAATTGAGATTAAATAGCCTTTTCGAAAGCCTTAAAGTTTTTTTTATATTCTAAATATCTCATAAAAACTCTAATGCAATCAAAGTTAAACAATTTACAAGTTATTATACAGTCATCTTAACCCTTTGAGTGCCATATTTCAACGAAAACAAGTCAAATGAAAAATATTGCACAAAAACAAGTGAAAAAACCCTTGCCCTCCCACACCACCCTAAAGGCATTGACAAGCAAACAAATAATAAACCAAATTGCCAAACTTTTAAACAATTGAAGGCGTAAAAATTGTTTTGTCAATATCATAATGATATGACCTTTTTGAAAACGTGCCTAGCTATTTTTCCTATGTTACCGCTTTGTTTTTTGCTTCTTCAAAATCACCTCAACTATAACGGTAAACACTTTTCAATTGGTAAACAAGCAGCAATAATAGAGGAATGTAGTAGCAAAAAAACGGCGCGGACAAAGATGAAAGCGCTCGGGTACAAGAAACCACATAAGGCATGGTTACTATTTCCTTGTTAGAAAACCACGCAAGTAAATCCCTTTTGACTTTTTTCTGCATTTTTTTGTGTTGTTGTGCGGAAAAATTAAGCGCTCGTACATGTCAAAAGTAAACAAAAATTTATAAAGAAATAAAATGAAAAACCAAATAGGGCAACAAAAAAATTGGAAAACACCAAAAAGGTCGTGCGCGCACAAACAAACCACCATTTTTTTTTTTTTTTTCAAACAGACACTTTCAATATACGCTTGCACATAGGAGCTCAATAAAAGTTGCGGCTCAACAATGTAAAAAAAAAATCGTTTTCCAATTGTGCGTAGCAGTTTGTTCATATTTATCCCTCACACTTTGCGGCAGCGCTTCTTCAGCTATGCGGTTTTACTTAACGCTTAACATTTCAATGAACGTCAAAAGGCAGGCGTTCCTAAGACGCGCGTCTCTGCATGTACGTGTTTGTGTGTGTGTGTATGCAAATAATGCGCTGAAAGATGTTTTCATTTGCACAGTTTTCCCCATTTTTATGTTTTTCTTTGTTTTCAGTTGACTTTCCTTTACGCCCGCACAGCTGGCAGTTGGGGGTTTAAGTGCGCTTTTAAGGTGTGACTAAAGGACTTCAGGACAGTTTTTTTTGTGCTCCAGTGTTTGCATTGATTGCATATCAATTACAATTTGTTTGCATAAGTCAAGATGATTTTACATAATATTATTGGCTCTCATTTGGGTTGTGCAAGCACATTGACTAAAGGCAAGTTTTTATTGTTTTTACCACTTCATGCAACTTTTGTGGGTATTGTTTGGTTTGAGAGGCTTACGAGTTTCACTTTTTTGAAAATGTTTGTAGTTCAATTGAAATCAGTGACGTGTCATTGAAGAGAGCACGCTGCCCCATCAATTTTAGCACTATACAGTTTTTATTTGAAGTACCATTTTTGTCAGACATCAATACTCAAGGGAGTAACTTCGTAAACTTAACTTTTGAAAAACGCTGATGACGGTGGTACTAATGAACACACCTTTAGTGGTTATTTTCTTTAAAGCAGTGGATATCACTGCAACTCATTTTTGTTCAGAAAATGCGCATTTGAACTCTGCGTAGAGTTGGCATAATTTGAATCATCCGAGATCTAACTTTGCAGATTACAAAGTAAATTTTTCTTATGGTGCTTGGGGCAGTCTTTTCCAGCGACCTTAAGAAGCAATAGATTATAAATAATTAAGTTCCTTAGAGAGAACAACCTATAACTTTTTTTGAGTTTAAATGAAAACCAAAAATATTACTGGCCACAAGCTGACTATCTGTGGATGGCAAGCTGAAACGGTCCTGGGAACGAAGAGAAATATGAGGAAACAAGCATTGAAACTGTGTTATGATAGTTCAGCTGTACTAAAAATTTGACTGATGGAACTTTATTATAGTCTTTGGTATGATGGAAGCCTTGAATGTGAGGATATACTGCGACTTTCTGGAAATAGGTTCTTTATGAGCAACATATCTTCGGCTGAGTAGTAGATCGCCTTTTGTCGGCGGATCTATATATTTTGTTTTCCCGAAAACATCTCACCTCAGCATAGATTTACAAGTAATCTATGTATAAATGCCAAAAAGAAGTAAATTTATGTTGAGATAGAGCGTTATCAGAACGGTAGACAAAAGCGAGCGATTTTCCACTAAGCCGACGATGTGCTTTACGTGTCAGGGTCTTTCAAACAAAGCTGCAGCAAGTTTCACTTCGTTGTTTCGTATGTACCATTGTTAAAAATGGGGTTAGCGGTTCCCAATTCAACCAAGATATTATTTAATTGTTTCTACAAGATACAGTTTTAGTGTTTCACCGCTCTCCATATTTCATCGTAAGTCCTCGATTCTCCACTCATTCCAAAACTCCAACACCGATATTCATAAATTCAATTTAACACTATCAAGTTTATAATACAACCCAGCTCGCTTCCCATCAATTTTGAGTCTACTTCTGACATTTCATATATATATAGATGTATGCATACATATGTTCCCTAACCCACATGATCCACACATCAGCGCCGTCGTACTATTGTTGGCATTTGTAACCTTCTGATTTGTTGGAAATGTCAAGTATGCCATTGATCTTGAGAGAGTACTAAAGAGGCAGACCAACCCACAGAATGTGAAGGAAGAGCTACCCTACAAAAAATAGTGCGACTAATCCCTAAAGGGAGCGATCTCCTATTGTTCTCTTTTGTCTACATTGTGGCATAATTGATCACCTCTAGGCGCTTTTGGGTACAGTTGGGATTAGGATAGGATAGGTTAGGTGGTAGCTGCCCTGATAAGGATAGCTCACTTGGACAACACGAAGGTCCGTTGTGATACCACATACACCAAAAATAACGGTGACTTAGATCTAGCTACTTAGAGAATCGTTGGGTAGCAACGACAAAGCTCCGAATGATACCGATCTCAACTTTGGATATATCCTCGGGAGATCCAAGTGAGTCGGCGACCGAAGGACTTTCGCCTAGTTCTGGCAAAAGCTGGACAATCAAGCATAAAGTGATTTGGTGATTCCACCTCATCATCCTCCATACAGCTGCAGCAGGATGGAGTTTCCAGTATATTGAGACGTACCGCATGGATACCCATGGGACAGTGCCCTGTCAAAACCCCAATGGCCATTGATAGGTGAGCCTTAGTGAACCCAATTATTTCAGCAGACTTCCTGCCATCCACTTTTGGCCTGAAAGATCTTGCTACCCTGCAAGACGTGGTATCCGCCCAACGTTGCTGAGCTGATTCGAGGCCCAGCTATGGAGGAGCAATCCACAGGTGGCCAGCAGGATTCCGAAATCCCTACAGCCATCTTCATCCGGTTCAGTTGTACCGATGCAGGCTAAGAGACCGCTTGACAGTTACCCGGGATATCACTATGGCCCGGGACCCAGATAATCTTAATTGTAAAATAATTCGATGCAATCGCAAGCGAGGTGAGGCACTCCCAGACCACCCTCGATCGCACTGTAGTTGAGCTCAAGGCCTTGATAGCCGCTTGGCTATCAGAGTAGATGTTAAATTCCCTAACCGTGGTAGCACTGGATAGCATTCCATCCACCGCATCCTTAATCGCAGCAATTTCCGCTTGGAATACACTGCAGTGATCAGCCAACTTAAACTTGCGGCCTAAATTTTGCTCTTGACAAAAGACCCCCCCCCCCCCCCCCCCCCCCCACCAACCTTTCCATCCAGCTTTGACCCATCCGTGAACAAGTTAACCGGTCCCATGCCCCAGATAATTCCTCTTCCCCAATCCTCTCTCTCTGGAATAACTGGGGTGAAGGTTGTATAGGGAGCAGTTATCGGCATACAATAGTCCGTTCTGTCCGGGATGAAGTCGAAACTGGTAAGAAGGCTAGAGTGTCCGCGGTCAGAAATTCTATATCCCATATCACGAAGCCTGACCAACGACCTTGCCGCGGCCGCCTTTCCCGCAATATCTACTGGGTATATGTTCAGCATGACGTTCAGTGCCAAGGTAGGTGTTGTTCTGAGAGCGCCACTGATACCGATCAGCGCCGTCCGTTGCACTGACACTAACATTTTGGAGGTGCTCGCCGTGTCCAGTGCTTTCCACCAGACCAGCACCCCATATAGCAGAATCGGTTTAACCACCATCTCATAAAACCAGTGTACTATTCTTGGCGAGAGTCCCCATCTCTTTCCGATAGCTCCTCTGCAGCAGTACAAGGCAATGGCGGCCTTCCTGGCCCGATCTTCCACATTGGGTCTCCAGGACAGTTCCCCAAATATTTAACCCTATCAGAAAGTACCAACGGTACCCCTCCAATCGAGGGAGTTCTGAAATCGGGCATCTTATATCTCCTTGTGAAAAGGACCAATTCCGTTTTTCCCGGGTTGACCGCCAATCCACATGATTCAGCCCACCTAGCCACAGTATCCAAGTAGCCCTGCAGAACATCGCGCAGGGTGCCCAGTAATTTGCCTCTGACTAGGATAGCGAGGTCATCTGCATAGGCAACCACCCGACAACCATTGGCTTCCAGCTCCACAAGAAGCTCGTTGACTACCACAACCCAGAGGAGAGGAGATAGGACACCCCCCTGTGGCGTGCCCCTGCACACCTTCCTCTTAAATATGGCCCCTCCCCACTCCTCTGCGACAATTCTGCCGCATAGAAGTTTGCTAATAAATTCAACCAGAGCCGCCTCGACTCCTAAACCCACCAGAGCTCTTTCGATTTCCCCCGGTAAGACATTGTTAAAAGCTCTCTCGATCTCTAGAAAGGCACCCAGAACATACTCTTTGTGTTCTAGGGACCCCTCTATTTGCTTTACAATCGAATGGAGAGCCGTTTCCGTCGATCTGCCCTTGCAGTACGCATGCTGTGAAGCCGACAGTAACCCCCGAGGTATCCTTCCCGTAGGTACAGGTCAATCAACCGCTCAAACGTCTTAAGAAGAAACGACGAGAGACTGATTGGCCTGAAATCCTTAGGTGATACATGAGAGCTTCTGCCGGCCTTCGGAATGAAAATAACCCTAACCGTGTACCAAGACTTCGGGATATAGTTAAGCCTGTGGCAATTAGTATATATGATGGCCAACCAGCGGCAGGAAATCCCCAAAGACCTTTGAAGCTGCGCAGGAATGATTTCATCCGGGCCCGGAGACTTATAGGGCTTGAACGACCCTATAGCCCAGGTTATTTGACTTTCCCGTATTGGAATGGCAGGCACTTCTGCATGGCCAACTACCGCCGACCATGCAGGCGAAGATCCCTGCGCAACTGGGACATCGGGAAAATGATTGTCCAGTAAAAGCCTTAGGGACTCCTCGCTACTCATCGACCCGTCCCCACCATCATCTCTGAGATACTCCAGAGGAGCGGGGTTCCTAGAGAGTATTTTTCTAAATCTCGCGGATTCATTGCAGCCTTCTACGTTTTCGCAGAAGCTTCGCCATGCATCTCGCTTGGTTATCCTTATTTCATATTTATAAATCCCCAGACTCACCTTATAGAGCTCCCAGTCCGAGGGTAATTTACTCCTCCTGGCTCTGTTGAAGAGCCGCCGACTGGACGCTCTTAGGTCGTCAAGAGAATCCGACCACCAGGGCGGCTTGCCCTTCCCCCTGTAAATTTTCAATGGGCAGGACAGCTGAAAGGCGCTATTGCTTGCCGAGGTGAAGTTTTCCACCAGAACGTCTATCTCAGATTCGGACAGGCCCGAACTAGTGATAGGCACCGCAGGCAGTAGCTCTCCCAGCTTCCTAAAATACAAGTCCCAGTTAGTACTTTTAGGGTTCCTAAAAGATATTTTACCGGAACGTTCTTCGTTCACTGAGAACTGAATATATCATATCGGTGATCAGAGAAGGAGTGCTCGTTGAGAACCCTCCATCCAGATATCCGACCTTCCAGTTCTCTACTAACCAGGGTGAGGTCCAGGACCTCCTCCCTTACCGCAGTAATAAAAGTCGGGTCATACCCCCTATTACATATACAAAGTCCCTCATCTACAATAAAAGTAAATAAAGACTCACCTCTAGTGTTGGTAGCCGAGCTTCCCCAAATGCTATGATGGGCATTAGCATCGGCACCGACGATCACGCCAACACCTCTCCGCCTTGCTTCAGCGGTGATTTCACCCAGTATCGCAGGTGATGGTCCCTCTACGTCCCCGTGGGGCATGTACGCTGAGACCACCCACATTTCATTACTTCCTTGCTCGAGGCAGACCGTGGTTACGTCCGCATTGCTGAAATTAGAGAGAATAAAAGCTTTAATCTCTTTTTTAACAAGCACGCAGGATCTAGGCCTACTTGCCTTCCCATGCACCAAGGTGTTGAATTTTCCAGTCCTTAATCCAGAAATCTTACTGCCGTTACTACTCAGCCACGGCTCCTGGACAAGGACTATATCCAATCCGCCTTTTTCAAGGCAGAGCACCAAATTTGCGGAAGCCGCCTTAGAGTGCTGAAGATTGATTTGACGGATTTCCATCAAAAGCGCTCTTCTTCCGCACCCCATCCTTGGCGGATTCGTATTAGTCTTGTCCATTCTAAAAAAGTCCCCCCTCAAGGCCGCTATCCGGAGCCGATTGTGTAGTCGCCCTTTAACGGTCTCGTGGTTATCTATGCTACGCAGGGAAGCCACGCGAGGGTTGACGCATTACCTTATGAGTAATGCGTTCAGAGCCAGACCGGACGCGAAGCGGGAAAATCTTCAACCGCACCTACACCACCAACTTAACGGCGACGAAGCCGGAACGTACCTTGAGGCCCGCCACGGTTTTAACGGGACGTGGGCAGGTGCAGCATTAGCCTACCAGCCATTTCGGTAGGGTTTCACCCCGACCTACTAAAGTGGCAGAATACCGCACCTACCAGCCCAAAGTCATCAAGTCCAAATTTAATGTCAAATCAAATCCCTAAAACAGTCCATTTCGTCACCGTTGTGTACCGATCTTGACTCTTAAAGAGTCCTCCCTCCCCTGAGCTCGGCACAATGACTCAGGGGGTGCGGGTTTTATCGAGTTGTCCTCTCTAGATGCGCCATTATCAGTAGAAGCAGGGGCACCTCGTGCAGGACGTGAAAACTAATCACGCGTGACATTCGTCACTATGGCCGGTCTAAGACTGAAATCAGTCCCTGATCCAGAGCCTGAAACCACTTATGATATCCAAGCCAAGTATCTTAGCCCCCTACAGTTGGGATTAGTCAGGTTGAAATCTACATGGCCCATTTTAAGAAACAGAAAAAAGTAACGAAGTGAGTTCAATAAAAAAATTATAGGCGATTCGAATTATTTAAGAAAATTGCGGAGCCCTATACCGAACCTAAATCACTTGTACCATATGTTCCATTATTTATTTATTTGTTTAAGTTCAGCCTACAGAATTTCATTCCTACAGACTAGATATATCACGCAGTTAATCAATTAAAAATAGTGTAAAATTTTAATTTAAATATACTTATACTATCATTAAACTCAATAACACTAGCATAGGTATTACATAATCTAACGCTCCTAGCAATCGGCTCGTTCGTGGGGTAATTAGTAGAGTGGAATGTGTCTACCAATAAGCGAGTATTTCTTAAGTTACGAGGCGGGTTATATAAATTGACCAAATGTACATAACCACGTACCACACCAACACTAATACTTTTTGATGAGAAAAGAGATTAGTCTTCATTCGTTCCCATATGGGATTGGTCCTATCGTTGCCGTTCAGGTATAAATGGGTACAATTAGTCTCTTCATGGGACATGCTCAAACAAAAGGGAACACTTCAACTCATACAAAGAGACCAAAGCTGGTATTGGTCGCATACTGCTTTGCGACTCATGCCGGATTCATCCTAAACTAATGGCATTTTTTGCAGGGTACATATACATGAAATACTATGTGTGTGCGTACGTGTATGTATAAGCTGACGAAAAATGCAGTTTTTCAGTATCCATATGGCTAGTGGACTGGGTTGGGCGTTGATGCTATATACAGCTTGGGTTAAAGTATTTTTGTGCTGTTTTTTAGTTTGCTTGTTTTGAGGATTGATAGCAGTGTGTGCTGTTGTTGTTTTACATTTTCCATTTTGTATTCTTCTTCGATTTTCACTATCCCTTCCATTGGCATCACTGTCAAAACTCTTGACTTTGCTACTTTTTTCTATACTTACGCGTCCATTCCCTATCACATTTCAGTATCAACTATGTATGTATGTAGCTTTATCTCCTTACACTCACACCCTCACATATCTGTTTAACACAATTTATCGCTTTGTCTGCCACTTTTAATGACTTCATATGTGCCTTTAAAATCGCTTCCCCGTTCAACTCTTCTGTAAGCTCATTCCCGCTTTATAGGTACAACGAGCTGTCGTCGACCGCTAAACTCTTTTTCCAAGTTCAGCGCTTTTATTTCCAATATCCACAAGAAAATTTCAGTTGTTTTTTTTTTAAATAGCTCAAGTGCGCTTTTGCCACTTGGCCTGGAAAAGAAATGCATATATTTCCACTGCTGTACGCGGAGGGGGGTAATAGTGAAAAAAAAAACAAAAATAGTACATTTTTGCTTTACAGCCACAAAAACTCAAACAAAAGAGTTAAGGCAAGCCAGTTCAAGGCACTGCGGTAAAGATATCTAGCCTTTGCTGTTGCATGTGGGGGAAGCTAAAGTTTATCTTTTTTATTGCTTAGGCATCGTGTTAATTACAAATGTTTGTTTTTTTTCCATCAATGACGCTAAAATGCAGAAACAAAAACAATCTTATGGGAAGAAGCAGCAGCTGAAGTGACAGTAAACAATTATGAAAAATTAAGGGTTAATGGGCGTAAAAAAAAATTCAGCTACTAGCGCCAATAAAATAATTGCTTCCCTCCAATAAAAGAAGGGAACTCATATTATTATTATTTATAATTATGTGTATTAGCCTAAACATATTTAAAACATAAAAATTTGCACAGCATTGAATATAAGGCGTGTTTTCTATGAGTTCTAAAAATTTGATAGACCAAAACTGAATTAAAATTATTGCTACATTGAGTCCCACATATAAAACTTACTACTATTGAAATTTATTTATGGCGTTTTCTTTTTTGAATAAAATTCCCTCAGGCAGCACTCTTAGATTATAAATGTTGAGCTATGCAAAACCGCTCTTTTTGTAGGTAACGACACCCATGTTCGTACACAGTTGAAAATATTTTGTTGAAAGAACACACAAACTCACGAGAGAGATCAGGAGAACCAACGGGGTGACATTATTTTCAGAAAAGAAAACTCCAAGAAATAGCCAAACAGCAAACAGCGCTCATGGCGATTATCCCATTGGAGATCCAATTCAAAAACATTTGCAGGAGCTCAGGATCCCCCAGTTCTAGCTCAAAATAGGTTTATAACTATGAGCAGTTATATACTCTGCCGGAACGTCAGGAAGTAGCTAGCGACTAGCAATACTAAAATAGTAGCAATTGGTTCAAGGAGAATGTGTCACCTCGCGCCCCTCACCGAGTTCTTCACTGAGTCCAGCACATTCGCTTGGAAGACCTTGCGCATGTTATGTCTCTTTAGTAGTTGGAAATCATTATATAAAAAGAGTATTTGTACTTAAGGCTTTTAGTACGAAAATGCTACACCAGAAATTTAGTACAAAAATTCAATTATAAAGTCTTATATTTAAATACCCAAATTGTGATTAGTAAAGCATTTGATGGAAATTTTTATGAAAACGCATGCAAATCTTTTCTAAAATTATATTAAAGTAAAAAAATTATTTTTTTTTTATTTTAGTACAAAGGCTAGTAAATATATCTCTCTTTTGAGAAAGCGTTTGAAGCGATTTTGTAAAAAAATTTTATGCTAAAACTTTTATTTTTTAAATTTTACTAAAAAATTAAGTACACAAAATTTTGCTTAGGAAATTTAGTACTAAAATTATTGTACTAAATTTAAGTACAATGAAATTTTCTTTAAACGAATTGAAGAAACTTCTTGAAAAATTTCAAAAATGACTTAGTACTCAAAATTTGTGCACAAGAAATTTAATACTAGAAACGTTTCAATAAAATAATTCACTTTTAAAAAAATACTCTCAAAAATTTAGTACAAAAACTTAGCTTTTTAAAAAAATATAAAAAATTTTGTACAAAAACTTAGCTTTTTAAAAAAATATTAAATATTTAGTACAAAAATTTAGATTTTTTAAAAAAATATTAAAAATTTGGTACAGAAACTACTAAATATTATCATTAAAAAGGTAGTTGAATTTTGTAGAAAACATTTCACTTTAAAAGTTTTATTTATAACATTTCCTAAATAAATTAAATTTAGTACTCGAAACTTTGTACTAAAATTTAGTACAACAAATTTTCTTTTGAAAACTTTAGTATAAAATAAACTGTTCATTCCACATATCGCCGTAATACCTTCAAATATGTACTAAACACATTTCTTCTCCGGCTCAAAAATTTGCTGCACCTTAGCAAAATCAACTATACACCTCATTTCACAGCGAAAACTCGCATACTTCGTGATGCTTCGGAAAATAAATAAATGCACCAAAACGCAAATATTTTTAACAGACAAATTTTTCACCGCACACAAGCAATCATTGCCTTTACCGTCTATCATTTCAACATTTTCTATTAAATTATGATTTGCCTAAAGCAAAGTAATTTTTCAGAGCTTAAGAAAAAACAAAAAAAAGTGTACGAAAAAATATCATTATTAATAACTTACAGCTTTATGTTAATCTGTGTTAATTTTGTCTGCAATTTTTCAGATTTCGAAAAAAATATGAAATTGTAGACAACAAAATCGTAAAGTATTGTTGAACAAAAAAAAAAGTTGTGAACAAATTGAAAAATGATTTGCCAAAAATAAGTGCGAAATCATTAGGGCGACTGCATAGCACATTTGGTGGTATGTAGTTGACTTTATGAGCCGCAGCAGACGTTATTGTAGATTGGCATTTCTACACATTTGGTGCCGCAAATAAAGTAGACCTGTCTGCTTGCCGCCGTATAAAAACAAATATTCCTTATTTTTAAATATTTTTTTAGCCACACCAATTTAGTGGCATCAACGCAAAATCGAACACAGCCGCCACAACTTAAATGCATTTGCAAAATCTTTTTTTTATAACAAATTTCTAATCATCTATTAGTTGCATTCTGCCATGCATACGAGTGATCAGACAACATTGTCGCATGACGGCAATAACAAATCTGCAACATATGCGGTCTTAGTTGATGGTGTTGAAGATGATGATGATGATGAAGTAGAAGAAAACGTTGAGTTATTAAAAGCAGAAGATTGTGACTTCAACATTAGTCTGTCGCTTATTTGTTTTGGTTTTAGATAGCTATTGAATATTGCAGATAAGTGTGTAAGCATGTGTGTGCTATTGCTTTCCTTGCGACCACTTACTTACCCCCCTCCCCGCTTTGTCACATACTGCCCAGCAATCCTCACACTCCCTGCTGGCCTTTTAATAAAATGTTAAATTTAGCAAGCTCACAAGCTGTTGAGATTGCTTGGCGTTTCGCTAAGTTTAACGAGTATTTTATGTGCATATCTACACTAAGGGTAGAAAAGAGTGGTACTTTAGTAATAATTAAATGTAGTTTTGAAAATAAATTTTGTACTAGAAACTAGTAGGCAATTTCAGCTACTTAACTTCAGCTCTAGTTAAAATTTCATAATTTCATAATTAAATATTCATAAATTTTCATAATTACCAAATATTTATAGCAAAAATTAGTACTAAATATGTTCTGCCAGGTGAAGTATTAAATATTTAGTATAAAAAGTAGTACTAAATATTTAGTACAAAAAGTGGTACTAAAAGTAGTGTTAAATATTTAGTAATAAAAGTAATGTTAAGTATTTGGTATGAAAAGTAGCACAAAATATTTAGTACAAAATGTACAACAAAGCACAAAAAATTACGGTTAGAAATACAGTAAAAAAATATCGTAGAGCATAGTACAAAGTAAAAGGGTACTAATTTAGTACAAGGTTGAACTGGCCGGTCCGTGAGGCATCACCTTGACTGAATGAGTCGATAGTGTTATCAGAAGTTTGTTAACGACCCAAATGAAGACTCCTATCAAAAACCAGGACCTATGTTATAAAATAACGCCGTCCTCATAATTTAGTACAAAAAAAAAAAAAACTATATAAAAAATTTAAACTTAACGAAGTACTCAAAACATAAGCACAATAGTGAACCACTAAAATATATTTATAAATTAGGTCGGAAACAACAAAGTTCATGCCTAAGAATACGAAATATATTGTGCCAAAAAATTAGTACAGAAATATAAAGTTTGCTTGCCAACTTTGAACACGTGGGCCTCAAAAAAACCTCAAGAATGAAAGCGTTTATAAGTAAAGTGTACTTCCATTAAAGTACTAAAGTCATTATCCTAAACTTAAATATATTCAATTATGTGCTAAAAAGTTAGCATAGGACGAATTAATAAGTTCTAAAACTAAGCATTAGTGTTAAGTTCATAGAAAGTGCTAAAACTTGCAGTTAAAATCTAAACATGTTCTACAAAGAAATACGCATTTTTACAAAGTGCAAAAAAAAAAAAACAATACGACAACCCTAAAACAACATAATTCTCTAAAATTTTATACTACACTACCATGTGATGATATCTTTTAAAATGCGGATAGTACCAGATTTACTCAGACGCTTGAGACAAGCCGCTTTTATAGCAGAGCTAGTACTAAAAATTTAAACGCACAAAATGGGATATGTAATGAAATACAACTGCAAGTTAAGATCCGGAAATAACTAACATAAATTAATTTAGTACCAATAGTTTTTTAAAATGTTTTTGCTTTGTTTTGAAACTTTGGATGCAGTGTGCTAAAATTTAGTACAATTTAAAAATATTAATTTACATATATCTTCCTTATATTTTATTTTCCAAAATTTAGAACAAAACTCAGTAAGAAAAGTTTAGTACTAAAAATGTAGTAGTAAAAGTTTAGAACTCCATTTTAATTTAATTTAATTTATTTATTTCGTACAGCTTATACTAAGCCTAGCTTATACATATATATAGTAATTAATATATAACCTAATTAAATTAATTTATCTGCACCTATTGACGGCACAAATGGAGTGAGAGATGGATAGCAGACGAATGACACCAATGCAAGGATTTTGCCAGTTGTATCTGACGCTGTTAACGTATTTAAAGTGCGAAGGCAACATCTGAACGGCGATGCACTTACTAGGATGAGTGATGGGTTACAGTATGAGCTTCGGCTACTTTTTCATACGTGGGAAAGCTTCCTAGTGCCAGCGTAGAGTAATCGGAATGTATGCAATGCTATTGATGATTCGAAAGTTTGCCCATCTTGCACTAGAATGGCAGTGTTCTACAGTAATTGTACAATTTGTGTTTAAATTCCCTTATGTTACTAGATTTAACATCATTTGGTAATTCATTGTAGAATTTTAATCCTTTATAGAACAAATTACATTTGTCTGCTTCTGTTCTATAAGCAGGTAGAGTCAAATCATTTCTTCTTCTTGTATTTATGGAATGAACATTTCTTACATATTTTATGTTACTTTTCAAATAATCAGGCAAGTTGCCTTCTATTATGTTTCTAATAAAATTCATCGTATGATAAAACAGTACCTGTTTAATGCTTAGCCAATTTAGAGTGGCGAGCATATCTCTGATAGGTGTGTCATAGCGTTTCCTAAGAATAAATCGCATCGCTCAGTTTTGTTGCCTTTGCAATTTGTAAATTTGGTTATCTCTCATAATAATAATGTTGGACAATATATGAAGTGAGCTTCGATTATCGATCTGTAAACCATTACCTTGTACCGTCTACTTAAGTACTTGCAGGTTCTTTGCATGAGATATATCTTTTTGGCTATTTTCCCAACCGTGTAATCGATGTGCTCACTAAAGTTGAGTTTATCATCGATTTTGATTCCTAAGTACTTGATAGTACTGACTTTGTCAATAGCTTCGTTGTTTATATTTAGAAGTGGTAACTCATTGTTTTGGCAATTCCTTCTTAAAATAATCATAAATTTTTTTTTGCTTATATTGAGTCTCAATCTATTCGAGCATAACCAATCATATACTCTATTTAAGTCTTCTTATATTTTCATATATATTTCAGTGATATTATCTCCACTAAGCATCAACAATGTATCGTCAGCAAAAAGTTTAATATCACAGTACTTTAGAGACAACAATATAGGTGCCAGGACAGACCCTTGCGAAATTCCAACAGGCACCTCTCTTTTTTCAGACAGGGATGATCCAATTACAGTTCTTTGACTTCTCTTCATGATAAAGTCTTGGAACCATTTTAGCTCCGTTTCAGTAACACCTATGCTATAAAGTTTTTTAGCAATAAATTTTGATCAATAGTCTCAAAAGCACGTTTTAAGTCTAGGCATACAGATTATATGTTTATTGCTGCTCAGATCTTCTTTCCAGTTAGCTAAAACAAGGTTCAAGGCACTTTCACAAGAATGTTTTTCCGAAAGCCTGATTGCTGCGGTATAATAACTTTATTATAATCTAGGTACTTCACTAGCTGGTTTTTAACTACAGTTTCCTTATCTTTTTCTCACACGCTAACGTGTTAAAAGGTCTTATCTCATCAGCTCTTATAGTATTCTTGTATTTCTTTATTGGTACCACAATTAAGGTTTTCCATAGGTTGGGAACTACCCCTTTGTCTAGACTTTCATTTACGATTTGAGTATAAAAGTATCCCGTGTATGTTATAGAGGCCCTTATGACTGCTTCAGTTATAAGTTTTTTCCCTCCTATTTTGTTTTTGAATTTGCTTACTATTTCTAGTATATCGCTTGTGTTCTGAAAAACAAGTGTGTTAACTTTTATGCTCACCACTGTCAATGTGTTCGCAAAGTTCATATATGTATGCGTTGCAAATCATTTGGCGCTGAATTTTAGTGCATTCGATACGATATTTGTCACATTTTGCGACAGACATTATAAGACAGTTTGCCATATGCACAAACAGATAAACATACATACAAATGCAATATAAGCTTGTTTATTTGTTTAGCCAGAAATTTATTTGTTACACATGTTCATAAAATTTGCGACAACAATTCGCATATTCCAGCACAACAACAAGAAAACCAAAAAAAGGGGAAAATATTGGAAATCATACCCAAACACCCGCATGTCTTCGCGCCGAGCTTCAGTGCCTCAGCCAGAGTAGCTGCTGCCGCAGCTAATAAATGTGTGTTGGCGCATACAGACGCCACAATCTTAATACCAACAACTCATCATCAACGCGCCTTCGGCCGTTGATCGACAGTTTAAAAATGCAAAATTTATGTCTTGCAAAAATTTGTATTTTTTTGTTGTACTATTTTGCGTGCAATCTTTAAAATCTGCCTTCTTTCTCCAACTGTTGTTTTTTATTTAACGTTCTACTGCTATGTTGTTTTAGTGCCAATGTGTTTGTTGTCTTTTGGTATTGTTGTTGTCAACCGCGCTTTTAATGTGCGCCACACTAAAAATTATTTTTTCACGCTGTTTTTGCTCCAAAGCATTTTCATGGAAATGTGCACAACATCAATATTTTTGCAATAAAATGTGCTGGAGCAACAACAAAAATGCAAACACACGTGCTCAGGCAATTGCATTTGAGATGGATGAGAGATTAAAACCCAAACCCGATTAGGCCTTTTTCGATATTTAATTTTTTGAGACCGAGACCCATTGCTCCCGACATTAAATTTTTAGTTCTTGAACTCAAATATTGTATTCCTCGGGGTTCGATATTTCTAGTAACCAAATTTCATATGACTTTAAAGGTCACAAATAGGTTTCTTAGTTTAAGAAAGCAGCATATTTATCAGGCCTATCCGAAAAACCGTTCCTTCTGTTACACCCACAATTTTTTTAAAATATTTGCCGTATCGTTCATCCGTGGCATTACGACGTATGGCAGCGGCCCTCCGTTCCGTGCGGCCTTTTTTCAGGCAGAAATCCATGGAATAGAAGTTTGCGGTAGAGAATGTCTGCGACGAGGCTTACCTCTTGGAGAATCCTTATTATGGCAGGCAGTCAGGCAGCCATACATACCTTGCGTTCGCTCACAATAACTTCTAAGCTAGTGGATGTATGCATTGCAGTCTGGGAGTTCTGGGTGCCAAATCAAGATTTCGTTGGAATGAGTTCCTGGGTGCATCAGGGTCATGAAGATAATGAACAAGAGGAGCGCTTCTGTGACCTCACAAAGGCACACACTAGGGAAAACATAAGTAACAGGGAAACAAAGCAACTCATAAAACACTGGATTGAATACCCAGGGCAGAGACAGACCAAATTAATTATACTCCCAACAGCTTAAGTATTACCCACACTCATTAAGCAGAGAGAATCTACGATTTCTCACTGGGTGCTATACGGGACACTGTCTTCCACCATCTAAGTAAGATAAATCTAAGCGATATACAAATGTGTCACTTTTTATCGGTCTAGCAAAGCAGAGATTCTCCCATCTTGATGGCGTGACACTTAATCCTCGCATCATATGGGAAAAAAGCCTGAAGAGGTACTTAAATACATTAAAATTCTCCACATACAATAATTGGCCGAAGGTTCGAACACAAGAGACAGTGCATTGAGGCCTAATAATGATAATAATCCCTCCTGCAGCATTCCGCAATGTCTTCGAACTTCCCACATATATTACACCCATCTCTAGCTGGTTTCTGTATTGTGGGAGAGTTCGAAAATTTGTATTGGTTTAGAAGTAGAATGGGGTATTCTACTCAGTCTGTTTGTTTAACGTTGTTTGTTTTTATACCAAAGTAGTTGGTTTTAGTAAAGTATTCTGTATCCGCTGACACTTTAAATGATTTATGAGCTGCGCTCCTTTGAGTGTTGCATTGATTTTTCTAAGCGGCATGTTTAGTTATTTGTATGCCAATGGGGAAAGTTGGAGGAGGCATTTGTGTTTATTATACAAAAAAATTGTTACAAATGAACTAAGACATTTGTTTACGGTGCTTGTGAGCCGTATTTGGCTGATTGAAGGAGTTTTTTTGGATGCACTAAATACTGAAATTGTAATCAATATTATTGTTACACCGCCAAAACTCCTCTAATATTAGACTCGTTGTATACCACGAAAAGACACCATTCCCTTTCCTCTTCGAAACATTTTGAGGACCTGATAAAGACTATCAAACCCTTAGTGTCATGCTCCACGACCTGGCGCAGATAATCCGGAAGGGAAGCACCCAGAAAGCGAAGCCTTGCGACACTTAGTTGCAACGTTTCGTTACGCAATCTTTTAGGATCGCATTTTTACCAGGTTTCTTTCGATGTCCGACACTCCGGTGGTTATAGCCACATTTCGTCGGCTTGACTGTGGATGTGCTCTTGTAGCTTTACTTTACATGTGGCAAGGGCCATACCTAAGCGTTCTGAGTCTGGAAGAATCTGCCTGTTGTACCTTGCCTGGCAGGTTCGTTTGCAATGCAGTTTTTCGCGATGTGCCTGCGCCCCAGGACACACGTGAAGTGTACACGTTTCAGTTGGGCCATCTGTTGAAGAGATTGGCGTTTAGTGTTGATTCAAAACTCAGCGAGTAAAAGCCCAGGGATATAATAACAGCCTGGTTGCCACTGAAAAAATATTTCGCTGCCGATATTGTGTGTCCCTATTCTAACTGCGTCTTACATGATGGCTGATACTTCTGCCAGCAAGATACTACATTGATCGGGTAGTCTGTAGGAGAGTTGGAGGTCTAGGTCCCTTGAATATACTCCACCTCCAACTCTGCTGTTTAGCTTAGAACCATCGATGTATATAGAAATTCTGCCGTCACTCCTCTACTTAAACTTTTAAAGCAAATAATTATCTTACTAAAGTAACAATTTAAAAGAAAACAACAACAAAATACCTCCGAATACAAAGGTGAAAATAGCAAAATCAGATCAAGTATTAACAGTTAAAATGGTTGAAACTTCCTGCATCCACACGACATCAATTCAGCAGGTAAGGTTCAAATCTTACTCCTTAAGAAAATCCCTAATAAGTTTAATACACTATTGGCCCTGTGTCACGAAAAACCTGCAGATCATCGACCTCCGAAGTTCCTTTGGCCACTAACCCCAAGACAAGTCGTGTGTTCCGCTGCAAACACCTATGAAGATAAGACCTCTGAATATATCTGTTACTAATAGCTCGTATACAGCTCCGTTTTTCACAGTAACACTATCTCAAACCCGTGGTTTTGAGTCACCGGTAAGTCAACAGCTATTTTCATGCGAAAAGGTCTGATTTGAGAATCTTATATGCGTAATCGAAATTGCTCTTAGTTTTTTTTATGCGCCCAGGTTTTGAATTCTTGAAAATACTAAGCTTTACATGGAGATGCCTTTAGCAGAGCTTTTAAGAAATTGAGATCAAAAACAATATAAAAAACTTCACCAACAAGAAAATGGCCAAGCAAATTTAACTTTAGTTGTTTTTCTCTTCAATATTTTTTTCAACAACAACAACACTCAATTCAACACCCTCATTAAAATCACTGTTTGAGTGGAAAAATAAATTGAACTACTTAAAAGTAGTAGCAGTCAGCAATCAAGCATAATTTAAGTGTATTAGTGCGGGCATATATGAATGACATCCGGTACATATTCAATTTGATTTCCGGTACAAACTGTTTTTTCGGCTTCAGATATAAAGGAACAACAACAAATCAAATCAAAAATAAGTGCTCTAAAAATTGTAAAATAAATCAACAGCAAATTGAATACCATAAATATGTAGGTACGTACTTATGAATGTACCCAGTAGGGAAAAGCTCTAGTTCTGAATAGATGCACTCCTAACGCCTATGAAACCCATACTAAATTTTCTTCATCTTCTTTTGACATCGACGTTGTTATAGGCTGTAAAAATGTTCACCTGTTCTATCACTTCTTCGAACAACTTTCCACAGTTCATATCTAGTGACTTTGTTTGGAACTGTTTTAAAGTTCAATATCACTTCTGAATTTCAGTTCCTTTGTCGCTCATATTTCTGTAGTTCTCAACACAATTCTACATACTGAACTTACCTTATCATACTTTTGAAGAACGTCGTACTTCAGAAGTCAGTTGACGATAGATAAATATGTATGTTTTTCAAAGAGGGGCCAAAATGTCAGTTTTTTTGTACTGATTTGGAGTTTCACGACCGGTAATTACAAGGAAAAATTTTAATTTTCTTTTTCACTCCTACGCGTTTCGATGCCTTGCATCATCTTCAAGGAGTCTAGTCTCTCTAAGTGAAACTAGTTCAATCGTAACGAAACCTTCACAGTATTCAGCTTACAAACCGGAAACTCAATCATTTAAAGGCATTTAGGGTGGAGTTTTTAATAGTTGAATTGTCGGTTTGGCAGCTGGTGAAGATTTAGTAACTATTGATCTACTTTCACTTAGTGTATGGTCTAAGTGTAAGTTTTGTTGCTGAATTCTCTACAGGTTTGCTACTGCTTATACAAAATATTTTTTCAGTTCACTGTTGCTGTACTTCTCAGGATCTGTTGTTTTAAATATTCATAAATGCGAAATAGAGTTGACCAATCATGGCAACTGCTTTAGTTCAATTTATAGCTTTTTTTTGGATTTATTCCTTGTTTTTTTTTAGATTGAATTTTTGCATTCCCCCATTTTGCTTTGATCAATATAGAAAAATTAAGCAAAACAAGCGTTTAACATTATGGCGGTCATAATTGTGGTACCGCAATGCTTTTGTGTTGTATGCATTGATATATTGATGTACATTAGGGTGGTACTTATAATACATAATTCATCTGTTAATAATACTGCAGTGGCCTTTAATATCGGAAGTGTTACGAGTATTCGATATATTCCAAAAAAAATTATAAAACTAGGAAATGAATACAATTCGGAAGCAGAGCGCTCTTTAAATGAGCTTTGTAATAGCGCGCATTTCGCAAGTTTTCAGAGGTGATAAAGCGTTTCTGAAATAACAGTCGATATAGGGTCTTATTTCACTCAAATATATACATATAACTAAATGCTGAAAACCCTGGCGCACGTTTTCAACTTGTTGTTGAAGTCCTTTGTCATTCCCGAACAATGGGAAATGACAAGAATGGTGAGTTTTTTGACCGATAGCGCTCCTTTCGACAGTAACGAAGACGTTGCAAATCATCCTACTCCCTCATTTCATTGCGAATATTTCGTCAAATGTCTTGCACTAATAAAATTACGAACTAAAGTAGCAAAAACCCTATCGATAGGACGGTGCTCGTGGCACTTGACCTGCAAAAGCTTTTGACACAGTGAGCCACGACACATTACGCCAAGATATTGAAGGTTCATACCTTCCCCCTTGTCTTAGAAGATGGACCACAACTTATTTAAATGGTGGGAAAGCGTCGGTTCAAAACCTAGGAGATTTTTAATAGGGTATGCCCCAAGGTGATGTCCTATCCCCGATTACGTTCAATGTTCACATATAAAAGCTGCCTTCCCCACTAGATGAGGTTACTATCATTTCCTGTACCGACAACTGTCTGATAATGGAAACAGAATCCGGCCCTTCAATAGACGCATAAGTATTTAAAATAAATACTTAGCTTTCTCCCCAGTCTTTCTGATTTATTCACTTCTCGCGACCTGTTATTATCACCGACCAAATCCACGGCAACTCTATTTAAGATGTGGAAGGATCGGATGACGTTCTGAATACTGTAACAGTTTAAACTCTTACTTGTCCAGAATTAACTCCGACATACATATTTATGTAATGTATGTCCTCCATGCGATTTGTTCACACATGACACCAACCATCTTTTCAATTGTAAAATGGAACCTAGGCCTCTAACAGCGGTATCTCTATGGTCGAACCCGGTTGAAACTGCAAGTTTCCTTGAGCTCCCGCTGGCGGACTTTGATGATAATTTGTAAGTGGAAGCACCTATTGAATGGGGCGAAGCGCTGTTAACACAACCACAACAAAGTTCCGCTTATCAGTGTGATATAACAATTTGCTGGAGCTTTCACTTTACCCTAATGTGTTTTGAAGTGTTAACACGAATTAAGTCAAGCATATTAAAATCAGATAAATATTGAAATACAGAGCATAAATACAAAATTCGTATAAATTGTTATAATGTGAAAAATACATACATATTTGTTTAACTCTTTCAAAACAATATTTTTTTTTTCTTTTTATCAACCACAAATTTATTTAATGTGGCCTGAATTTTTTTGTTTGTGATAGTTTCGCTTTTTTTATTAGTCTTTACTTAGTGACTTTTGTTTCTATATTTTCATTTGAATAACTACATACGTATGTAAATATGTACATACATATGTATTTCTTAGTTATACGAATTAAGCGTACATAATTGTTAATTCGATAAACATTTGTTAACTTATATTTAAATTTGAAACAAAAAATTGCTGTTGAATTTTGATAATTTTGAATGATTTGGAAATAAAAATTTTTGTTTTTAATTTTTTTTTATGGTATGTAGCACGTTTGCAATTGGCTTTTGATATATGTATGTGATGTTGTTGTTTTGATTATTTGTGTCTGAGGAGCGCATAGGCGAAGTGGAAAAATTTATATTTTATGTTAACAGCTTGTCGATTTTTTTAAAAGCTGTTCTTAAATATTGAAAGAATATAAAAATCGGTCTTTATTATCCTTTTGTTTTTGTCATTGTTTAATTTGTTGCTGTGCTTCTATATTTGTTGTTTTTTTAGTTAGTCGCTAGTTTTATTTTGCTGTTGTTGTGTTTCTTTCACGCTTTGTTTACCATGTTATCGCTCTTTAGACCAGTGGTGGACAAGGCCAGCTTCGAGAGCTTTTTGTAGTAGTATGTGTGTATAAGCAGAATTAAGAAACATATTTGGCATCGGTTTAACGCATGAGATGTTTACTGCTTGAAGTAAAAGCAGACACAGATTCATTGCTTGCTCTGTTGAATCTCCGTTGCCTTGCTCATACGACATGTAGCATTTCCGACGCTCTACGAAGCTTTTGAGAGCATCTCTGTTTTAAACCGATTTCCTCCTTTCCTATTTTTATAACTTTTTCCCTTTCCTTTTCATATTTATCTCCATCTATCTCGTTTACTTAACGTTCTTTCGGTTGTTTCTCTTATTTTCTTAATCCCATTTTGTAGTTTCTTTATGATCTCTATGTTCTTCTTGATTCATATTCTTCTTTTTCTTTATATTATGTTTAAAAGTTAACTTTTAACTTTCTATCGTTATCCTCTTTATCATCACGATTGTCTTATCATGATTTCTCTTCTCTTACAATTTCTTTCTTAATTTTTATTTCACTATCCAAGTCTCTTTTCCTTTCATTTCTTCCATATTTTCCAGTCGTTTTTTTATATATATTTTGTCACGCTTTTTCTTCCCATGATTCTACTCGTTTGACCTATTCATGTTTACCTTTCATTTTTATTTCCTTTTCTCATGATTTTCGTTAAGTTCTTCGTATATTCATCTTTTTATTCTCCTTTTTCTGCCATTTCCCTACTTCTCTACCCTGTTTTCTATCTATCCGTTCTTTAACACTTTGTTTCATTTGTTATGCCCCAATCGCTGATTATCTTTGTTTAATATTATCCTTCCCATTCACTTTACTCATGTTTCTTACTCGGGCATCCCAAAATATTCTAACTTTATTTTTAAATTGCTTCCTGTGCCTCCTGTTTGCACCTTAATCTTCATTAGCTCTTCTTAATGCATTAATGTTGTAGTTTTTTCTTACATCTTATTCTACTTAAGTAGAAGCTTAACTAACCTTAAAATAAATAAATGTAAGGCGCGATAACCTACGAACCTAAGTCGAGCTTCTCTTCCTATTTGCGTCGTTCTCCTTTTGATTTTTCTTAAAAATTGGCATGACGGGACCTCCGAACGTCATCTGCAAGGCAGATGAATTTTCACTGAGAGCTTTTCCTATCAGAAGTACACCCGGAGTGCTTGCCAAACACTGCCGAGTGGCGACCCCGTTAGAAAAATTGTCTTCTAATTGAAAAAAAAATTGTCTAAGATAAGTTTATAGAGTATACTTGTAAACTTGATATTAAGAAAACATTTCATTGGCATTCTGGTGCTTTAAAGCTCCAAAGCCCGCAAACAGTTTGATTTCCCTTTAAAGTTGTTTTCCGGGTGCAAATATTCTGTCACAAAATCAGAGGATATTAAATCATAAAAGTTCATTTCAAAGTCGTTTCCCGGGCGTAACTAATTCGTCAGGAAATCCAAAAGCATAAAAGCTGCTAAGCTCGAAATCAGTTTGATGAATTTCTAAGCATACTTCCCAGGTAAAAATATAATATGTGTCGTTATGCTAATAACTCCTCACGAAATCGAGATTACTAAAAGCTTAAAACTCGAAATTTCGAAATAAGCTGTACGGAATTTTTAGGCTGCAAATATCAAAGACACCATTGTGTTGATAATCCTTGTAGTAAATAGCATTTGAAAATTTTAATTTTTATAATGCATAAAATTTTCTTAAAAATGCAAACACATGCACACTCCGTTAAGCAATAGAAAAGTATTTCTCTGCGCAAATTTGAATGCAAAAGCTTTTAGGGAATAATGCAAAAGTGTTTGGAAATTCATACATAAATGGAATGAGAAATTGTAGCAGATAAAAAGAATAAGATATAGAAAGGCATATTTTTACTTATTTTTAAGTAGACATAAATATAATATAAGTACAGAGAAACCTCTCCCAACGGACACTTCTATAAGGCGGGCACCTTCCTTGGCCGTATCGCTTTTTATGCACCAAGCTCTAGGTAGAATTTTCAGAACAAATTTCCCTCTGTTAGGTGCACACTCTCTTGGCCGAACGCGGATAGCTATTTGCTCTAATATGGGGCTGCAAATCCCTATCGAGCGGACGCCAACCTCAAATCAGCGGATATTGAGAGCTGTTTTCAAAGCAAAACAATCAAAAATCTTTCATGGACGGCGCGAGCTCCTTGTCAGCGGACGAAGTATGAGCATGTATGCATATCAAATTAGCCGTTTGAAAAACGTAGTACTCATTGCCTACATTTGTATTTGCCAAATTAAAGAAGGGGTGTGTCCGCCTAAGGGAGATATTACTGTACTTAGATACATAAGCACATAACAGTAGAGTTACATTGAATGATTGCTTATTGCAGGGCCAATGGCTTTGTATTTTAAAATATGTGAAAGGGACGCAAGGATAGAGGTACTTAAGCATATGTGTGTATTTAGTTGAGTAACTGCGGGAGCGAGGTAAGAGCACCTGTAGATGGTAGTGTAGATGATGTGAATGGCTAAATATCTTGCACTTCGTGTACTTTTTCTCGCTATCAATGCAGTATGGGGAGAGACTCTTAATTTTACCTTTCATGCTTAACACATATAGATTGTTTTTTTTTTACTCACTCTTTAACCCATACCAATCCAAAGTGTTTTGTGTGCACATTCAAGTAACAGACAGTTGGCCAGTTAAGCTTGCGTTTGCATTTTCATCTAAGCAATAACGCTTATGTTTGAGTGCGATTTCTTTCACACCAGACATTCAATAAATAAAAAAAGGAAGCACAGCAAAGCTGAACTACGAAGGATAGCATACAAATGCTTTCTGGCCACCTCATCACGCTCTCACTCACCTGCTTGCACTTAAATAACAGCAGTTAATGTAAAAAGAAAAGCATATTACAGTTAAATACACACACATATGTATGCTCTAAAAAATCATTTAGCATATCATCATATCCTCTACCAGCTACACTCATATCAATTCTAAATTCACATGAGAGCTGTTGAAGCAGTCCGTTCGTGTGCCTCTACAAGTTTGTACATATGTGTAGAGTTGCGCCACCCACCCACCACAGCAATTTTACCACATAATGGCTGCTTTTGGATGCATTTGAAAATCCATTAAATGCTATTTTTACAATAATATTCGTAATGAATATGATACAAGTGGTAAACGCACACATACAATCACACACCTAGCTAGGTATATGTGCTCCAATTGATGCTTCGCATCGGCTGAATTTTTTCGGTTGCCTGCATCAGTTGTTAATAGCCAAATCGCTTACTCATACTTCCTATTTCATTCTTCTGTATCTTTTATGGAGTAGCAGAATGCCGATCCAGCTTGCAGCGGGATATTCGTGTAAAGAAAATAAGGAAAGCAAATAGTAGTTTGGCACTGTAGGGGTTAATTGAATTGAAATGGACAAATTGAAAAATAAAATTAGACCAAAATTTTTTCGAATAAATTAAATTAAAATAAATCCAGTTTCACTAAACTAATGTAAGAATAAAGCACAGAAAGAGTGAGAAAATAGAGTCAAAAATACGTGACTTAGTCTACTGAACAATAGGACAATGGCTCGAAACTTTTGAAGTTCGGCACAATTGATGTCCAGAAGCTACATAAATTATGGGAAGACACGTATCAACTCTCTTGAATGGGAAGCACATAAAAAGGGCTATAGAAGATGATGAGACCAAAATCGCAATTGCAGATAATATGATCAATATTCTTTCATTCGATTATGGCCAGGTTTCAACAGCAAAACTGAGGGCTTGTAGAGCCTTTCGGCTTGTTCATTTTACTTTTGAAGTTAGGATGGATTCCTGGGTAACATGGACATGAAGGTGATACACAGGCAGACTTCCTAGCCAAGATGGCCGCTATAGCAACATTCTATGGGCTGGAGCCCTTCTTTGGACTCAAAAAGGCACACACTAGGGAAACCATAAGTAACTGGGAAACCAAGCAGCGCAGACAACAAAGACAGACCAAAGTATATACACTCTCAGCCAAACTCATAAAGCTAAACAGAGGACCTACGAACTCTCCCTTAGTACTATACGGGACACTGTAGGCTACGAAATCACTTCGGTAAACTCAATCTATTCGATACACAAATTTTTCGCTTTTGTGAGCTGGAGGATGAAACGCTGGTACACATTCTCTGCGAATGCGTCGCACTGGCATGGCATTAACTAGTTCATCTAGATGGTGTGACTCTTAATCACTTCGTGATATGGATAAAAAAGCTTGAAAAGGGAGGTAAAACACTAAAAGCCTCAACGCACAGTAATAAGCTGAAAGCTCAAGCTCAATAGATCTGCTTGAATAGGTTTTCTGCCTGTTTGTTACCTTAATATTCGTCATATCCAGGAGCTTATCCCAACGAAACCTTGTTTTTGGCTTCCAGTTCATTTAGGACACTAATGCATTCATCCACTAGCCTGCATGGCACTTAAGGCTGCCTGTCTGACATAATGAGGATACCCCTCGAAGATAAGCCCCTTCCCCAATCTCCACCACAAACTTCTGTTGCATGGATTTCTGCCTGAAAACTAGTGGGGTAGTATCCCATTAATGACGATTTCTGCAGTTTGATCAGTAGATGCCAGCTACCGGTTTACGTCAATAAATACACTATACACCCTTATATATATTTTTTTTTTTTTTTTTTGTTATTTTTCTTACCACTTTCAGCCTCATTTAGCTAAGTACCTACAAGTACTCCAATATTTGCTTATTTATTATACGAAACTCAATCCCAATCCCAAACATTCCAATTCGCTAACTGACAAATTGTTCCATTGGCAAAATGAGTTCGACTAAATGATAACAATGAAAATTTTTATTCATTGCCGTATTTCAATGATATTTATGCATTTTGGTGGGGTTTGAAATTGGACATTCTTTACATATTTTTTTCGCTTCATATTTTTTCAATGTGCAATATTTATGCTTTGAAATTATAGTCTACATTGTTTATTTTGTGTTTTTTTTTATACTCATTAGTCGCTGTTCAATTTTATGAATTCTAGAGTATTTTTGCATTCGATTCGTAACAATAAAATGAGCAGTGAAGCAGTAGTGGAGTGTAAAAAAACCTATAAAAGGGGTGATGAGTGAAGAAGAAATTTTGATAAATACATATGCTATAAGCTTCAACATTTTCTTAGAAGAGTTGTTATTTAGAAATCAGAATTTTTGTTGTTGTTTTTGTTTGGTTTTACTTGGCCTTGAAGGCAACAAATTAATATAATAGTTTCGTTTTTTTTTGTTATATCTTTTGATAAAATCATGGTAATCAAGGTTTAAAATTATATGTCTATACAAAATAGTTTAATTATTTGCAATTCCTTTTGTTTACTACTTAACTATTAATTATATGTTTTTTTTTTCATTGCAGGTATGTAAACAAATTCTACAAACCACAGCAGGCTATACAATTTTATGAGTAAGTCAAATAATTTAAACAGTTTATTTAATTTAACATTAAAATAAATAAAAGTGATAAATATTTTATTATTTTTGAAGAAAAAATATTGGACAAAAAACCAAAAAAGGGTTACGTATGTCCAGTATAAAATGAAGCTAACTACAAATTTGTTACCTGTAAACTATCGCGCACTATTATCTGTTCATTTTCATAGAAAAAGCTAACTACTTTAGTATGGCATGGGTGCTTATTTCTGCATAACATTAAACGACTTAGTTGTGGTTTGCGACAGCGGGCCATGTTATTCGAGAATCGAATCAGAAAAAGCTGATGCTTATAATGACTCCTCTATGCTGATCCCCATCAATACTCTTTAGGGAAAAGTAAAAACATAAGTGTATCGATATGTTACCACACCACTATATCGTAGAGCATCATCGTTCCATGGAAATCCTCGCTCACTCCAAGATATGTTAGTCGGAACGTAGAAAATTTCCCATAAAGTGTTATTATCCTTAAGGAATATACCCGTTGCCACATATATGCATAGTTTATCTTACTATTACTATTTTTATAGCCTCCATTACAAAGTACGCTTTCTCATATACATATGACTATTCTCATTTCCATAAGAAGCTTTCGCGTTTACATATGACTATTCTCATTTTCATAAGACGCTTTTTCATTTACAAGTGACTATTCTCATTTTCATAAGACGCTTTTTCATTTACAAGTGAGTATTCTCATTTACAACTGACTGTTCGCAATTATAATGGACGTTTCGCATTTTCATTTGATGTTTTCTCATTTACAAGTAATTATTCTCATTTGCGTACGACACTTTTTCATTTACAAGTGACTATTCTCATTTCCATATGATGCTTTCGCATTTCCAATTGACTAATCTCATTAACAATTGACTCTTCTCAATAACAATTGAAGGTGAAGAATCGATGCTTTCGAAATTTCATTTAAAGCTCTCTCATTTACATCTGGAAGTGGTGTAGATGTGAGAAACTTTCCGGAATTCCCTAAAATAGTCAACAATTTGCTAACTATTTTTAACAATGGATAATTTTTTTCCTGCATTTGCACTTCACCATTTATATATTTTTTCTTTTCTTTATCTTCCATATTAAAAAAAACTTCTATAAGTTTTGTAACTCAAATTAAAAAAATTTAATAAAATAAAAAATGTACACTTTTTATGGCGGAAATTCTAAAAAACAATTATAAAATATTAATGCAAAACATGTTACGTGTACTTTGTTAGACTAAAATTGATTAGGCTTGGAAAACTGCATATTCGAAAAAATTCAGGGAACTCCAAATAAAAAGTTTGCAATTTTCTCGAGTATTCGAATTTTTTCAAAAACGTTTTTTTTTGTTTGGATTGCATAGTTTCAGTAACAAGGGTTTTTCTTAAAATATCGAAAATAAAAAATATAGGAATCTCATAGCCGAAATTAAAAAAAAAACACATTTTCATTGGTAGTTTTCTGCGCGCTGCTGTATGTACATATGTATAACGCTCTTATAAAGCCCCAGTTGACTCCGCTCTTATATTTCATCGCGCCCTCTGTTTTCGCTCGCACTAACATGAAATGGTATATTAACTTTCGTAACGTTGAGAAATATAGAAGATAGACTCACCATTAAGTATACCGAATTGATCAGGGCAACGAACTGATTTGATATATCCATGTCCGTCTCTCCGTCCGTCTGTCTGTTTGAACGCAAACTAGTCCATCAAATTTTGAGATTTCTCAATGAAATTTGGCACAAGGAAGTATTTTTGAATTATATTAGACATTTGTCGGATCCGGTAGGATCGGACCACTAGAACATATATCTCCCATACAACCGATCATTCAGATAAGACGATTTTGGTCATTCCTGCCGCAATTTAGAAAGTATAAGTGTGAAACTCGGTTATATATATTATAATATATCATAGAAGATATCCTGAAAAAATCACTTTGATCGGAGCTATATATATTGTATATATTCCATACAACCGATCGTTCAGATAGAAAGATTTTTGGCAATTTCTCCCTTAATTTCCAATATAAAAATGTTAAACTTGGTGATATTTATTCTAATATATCATAGAAGATTTCATGAAAAACTCATTTCGATCGGAGCTATATATAATATATATCCCATACAACCGATCGTTCAGATAAAGGGGTTTTTTGCCATTTTTTATTTTATGTTTATCTTAAAAATCGTTTAGGTATGTACATATGTTCACTATATATTTCTTATCTTATGCATCCGATTATTTGGAGATTACGAACGGGATAAGATTATTGTTCAGCCCCATTCATGAAAGGTATGAAGTCTTCGGCACAGCCGAACACAGTCCCGTCCTTACTTGTTTTTTTTTTTTTTTTTTTTTCAATTTCTATGTCTATTTCCTTTTGTTGTAAGCGTAATTTTTCGAGGTATTTAAGCTGATAAATTTCACTTACTTTGTGTATTTTTCTTTATCTTTTTTTGTGGTTTCTCTTTCGTGTAACTTGCACACATTGCACACTGCGGTAACAATATCAATGAGCAGCTCATTATGTACTTTCGAGGATTTCGGGGAGTAGTTGAAAGAAAGATAAGCGGAAAAAGTTTTGGATTTAAAATTTAAGAAAAAGTATTTGGCAGCACATTTAATAAGTCGCTATTCGTACTGTAAAAACAAGTTTTTTCTTGTATCGGCCAGAATGGATTATAATGGATAAAAATATCAAATAAAGAAATAAAATAAAACAACAAAAGTTCCGGAATTTTTTGTACTGAATTTTATAGACGAATTGGAAGGGATAAAAATTTTACTTTTAGAAGTTCCTTGTGTACCCTGTGTTAGAGCTTTATTGGGGAAACGAAAAATTGCACTCACGATGACACTACGGTGAAAAAGGGTTTGTCTTAAAACTACGAGCTTGGCAAGATCTATTATCCACTCTCTCCGAATTTATCAATTTAGTTAATAATTTGGGAAAAATTAAAAACATGACGGGCAAGACCGCAGTTGTTTCGATTATACTTTGTATGTCTCTTCAAAGTTTTTTGCTACCGCTATGGTACTTCACTTACAACATTTTAGAACCAAACCGACTAACCACCACTTAGACTGTAACGCTTTACACTCCCAGTTGCCTTTTTTACCTTCCTCTTCAATGGTCTAGACCATAGGTTTCCAAAAAATTAAAGCGATTGCCCTTTCGCATACGCAATGAGCGCACAATTATGTTATGGAATGTAGACCCATGGTCTGGATTTTCCGCAAATAGCCTTTTCGACTAGTTGCTTATTTACTTCTTTCGCCTGCTGCATCTCATACTCGCTGTTGTCTTCTACACATAACGTGTGAGGAGGTAAGTAATCTCGTCTACGCTCGCCTTCGCTGTGTAATGTCGTCTACGCTCTTAGCATCTGTGTTCATGTATGCATCGCTATTTGTTGTCTGCTTACATTGCTATTGTAGTTGTGTACCATTTATTTGCTAGTAGTAGTAGTAGTGTCGTATCGAAACTGCTATTATTTTCCATAATAATAAAATACATGAAGATGACAATAGTAACAATAAAAACATGATTAACTGAAATTAAACTTTCTTTGTCTCTTTCCATGAAACTTTTACGCTGCTTCGACACTTATTTTAGCATTAAATTAACACTCATGTGTCATTCAATTCAAATTTCTAAACATTCTTATTCATAAATCTCCACAGGAACCATAAAAATAGTGTTTGCAATTTTAATAATCGATTTTCGGAATTTTTTTTAATTAACCCTCCTACACATGTCAATGAACACAAAAACTAAAAAAGCTTAGAAATGATTACCAATATATCATTGGCACGCTTAAATTTCACACTCAATTCATCTATACTTAAACAGCCTTCAAGCATAACATGATCATATAGGCGATCACTATTAGAGGTTTACGCCGATCACTTTATCGGCGGCGGCGGCGCAGGCACTATTATATACCGGCTGCAGCGGCGTGGGCGGCGCGCCGAATACGCCGTCGTTCTTACTTTAAAAAGCTTGATTTTTCTATTTAAAAAAATTATATTTAGAAAAGGGTTTATTTGTTTAAGGAAATGAAAGTTTTGGCCATTTCGTAAAGATCCAGGGTTTTTGCCTCAAAGTCTCGCGGATCGTTCAAAAAATTTTAGGAGCAGCTCCTTGCGGAGGGATTGTACTCCGTTCACATACTCCAGGAAGGTTTCGAATCTAACCCCGGTATAAGGGACTGGTACTGCTGCGTATGCCAACAAAAGTTTAAGTACTTAAAATGGTCACACTTTTTTCTGTATGTCCCGTACAAAGCGTAGTTTCATCGAAGGAGATGTTCTGGGCTAACTCGTAATACTCGTTGGCGACACGATTTCTTTAAATCATTTATGGTTCCTTGCTGGTCACGCACAAAGGCGACTTACGGTTGCTATTAATAGTCTTTTAATACTTAATATTATATTAGCACCAACGCTGGCCTATTGTTAATCGCGCCAAAGGGCGCATCTAGTTCTTTCGGCAGTTTTCAGAGCTATAATTCCCGATGTGCGAGCCAGCACAAAAGCGATAGGACTGCGACTTCGAACTCATACCTTCGTCAACGTCACTAGAAGCTCCAGGGGTGTAGTTTCGAACGCTTTGTAAGGGATTTTTTTTGTCGCGCTATACTGCCGAGCACTACCAGAGAAACACCTTGAAACGTTGGGGAGAAACTAGTCGGCCAAGGATGCCGCCCTCGAAATCATAAGCAGTCCAAGTGGATATTTTTGCTTAACTCATGGGTGAAAATAGTATAATCCTAGATCATTTAAATTCTATAAGGACCCTGGATAATTTTTTTTAAATGTACACCAAAATTTGCAGACGTTTGTGTTCGAAACATTGTTTCAATAGTCTTCGTTAAAGAAAAACGATATTTTAGAATGAAAGTCGACCAATTTAAAGTTGAAAGATGTTAAGGTTATATGCTGAGTCCAAACTGTTGTTTTCCTACCTTTTGATACAAGAATTCATTATAAATAACCGCCTAGCTTCGGTTTTCAGACTAGTTCGACAGTCCACTACGTTAGAGTAATAGCAGACCCGGTTATTTGTTCGACTATCTGGGGAAAACTTTTGTTTCACCACTTTGAGTGTTCTTGCGAAGGACAAAGCCCCACCTGGTAAATATATGTGCCTACGTACTCATATATTTAACAGGAGCCGTGACGTGTAGGTGATATTTAAATTTGGTTGATAGGATAGAATCGCTGTAATTCACTCCAAGGGACTAGTTGGGATAGGGCCGCCAACTTTAGGAAATGTCAAACCGGAAGACTTGGGTGTTGAATGATGAAGTGCGAAAATCAAAATTATAACATCAGACGCTATTTTAAAGTTTCGCAAATAAACAACAGATGTTTGAATATAAGGCCAAGAATTTTTCAAACCCTTCTCATGCGTACATATATCTTAAACTTAATTATGAGGTGAGAATCATTTCAAAGGAGAGTTTAAACCCCTGGGACCTACTAAAGGAATTTACATAACTGATTTGGCTTATTATTTATGCCAATCGTAATATAGAATATTTGAAAAAATCGGCACTTTTTCGGGTAGCTTGCTTTTTTAAAAAATTAAGGACAATTGGCAAACATGTTCGACTTTTGTTTTAAAAACTTGGTGAATTGGATGCAAAATTTAAATTTCGAAATTGAATTTTTATAACTGGCAGTAATGCGCATCCGTTGATACCCCTTTCGACCGTAACCGTCCAATTTTCGACATGAGCAAGTCTTAAATGAACAGTCTTAAATGAGTAGAAAATATAGTACCGCGCCGCGCCGATATTTTTGACATTCTGCGGCGGCGGGCAAAAAACGACGAAAATCGGAGGCGGCGGCGGCGTTTATCGGCGGCGTATATCTCTAATCACTACTTGATCACATGGATACATTCAGTATATATATATGATATCTACAAGCAGACATTCATTTAAATGCCATTCAAATATAGTAATCATATCTATTTTTATATACATACATACATATCTGGTAGTAGGCATTGGGCTCTATACAACCAAATTGACTGCTCCGATCAAATACCGATCAAGTGTCAAAAATTGCATGACTGATCATCGAAAGATGGCTCTTCATGAAATTTGTTTGAAACGAATTGAATTGGATTACAACAACATAAAATCGTTTATATGTAAAGCTAACGGTCATTTCTTGGTTTATCGAATTATCAGTTCGTATCTTCATTATTTCAATGAAACATTTTTCATCTCGATCATTGTCATAATTTTTAATTAACTGTCATGTGCGCGCGCACTCAATGAATAGTCAAAGAGGAAATGAAGAGTGTAGAGTAAAATAATATTATTAATATTTAAAGTAGTGGGCGCCAGTAGATGAAGTTTGAAAGATACAACAACAGAAAATAATAAGCAGAAGCGTGCCATATAAAGCAAAAAATATTAGGAACTTCTACGAAAAAAAAACGTCAAAGTGCGATCAGCATACAAGAACGTTGGCGCTTAAAAATATCGTTACAACAAATCAATAATTTGACCTGAATAACGTACGCATCAACTTTAACCACCAACTCATATTTGAGCTGCTACTGATCAATCGCAGCACCCTAAGAAAAAACTTGTTCGTGTAACACGCTGTTCGTACAGCTGTAGCAGTCAAATTTTAGTAAACATGAAATCACCGGTTTAGTGGCGTCTAATATATTGATGATATAGGCTTGTTTTACAAGCTTGAAAGGAGTCAAGAGTTTTCTTGAAAAAAAAAAATGTAAGCCAACAACTTTTTATGGCTAATCACTTCAAGCGCACGAGTGGCTCACAAACATTTTTTTTCCACTGAAATAGAGGAGCATCTATATGAGATTGGTTCAGCTCAATCTTAGGCATCTCATATCTTGCATACCAATATAAATTAGCTGTCATTTTATTATTAAATACAATCATTTGAATTTGAGCTTCATACCAACCGATCGTGTTAGTGATCGTTGCTACTGAAACTAATGATTATGTGCCTGTTGCTGATGTGTTGTTATTTGCAAGTAATTTTTGTGGGTTTTATTAGGTCTACAATGCTTCTCTTGGTTTTTTGTCTGCTACCTATTAACACAAGTGATCGTATGTGATCATAGAAGGCTCATTACCACAAGTGTTTTGGTTCAATACATATTTCGTAGAATTTTCAACTTCTTTTCATGTTTAATTTCTACAAAAAAAAATCTAGCCAAACCAATGATTGCTTCCGATTTCGTGCGCTCTCTTGTTCGTCTCTCCGCTGTAACGTTTTCATTTTTATTTCGACCCATTCCGTATTTTTTATTGATTTTTGTGGTTTTATAAAAATTCAATAACTCGAATTATATCGGTGTTGGTTATAAATAGGTTTTTTAGTTCTGTTGTTTCAGCTTGTTATGTTTTTAGTGATAGATCGAGAGCAAGGTTGTTGTATTGAGGTCAATGTTAATTTTGCATAGCATTTCAATTTTTGTGAGTTGGCAATGAGCGTTTCATCTAGGAATATTAAAATGGAGTTAGCTTGATAAAGTTTTAAAAATATGTTTTAAAACCAACCGTAACAAGTCACGCCAGCTATATTTATTTCGCGACAAATTGCACCAATTGAGAGCGCGAAAAGAGATCGAGTCTTCCTCCACCTGCCTCTCCCAACTCACCGGCGGTCGCCAGCTTCCTCTGCTTCCAAACTAAGGTGTCTACTGGAACACTTTCTTGGCCGAAGCATCTTTGTTCACGCTCATTACATGACATAGCCAACGAAGCCTTTGGGTTTTCATGCGCTGCACTATCTTCTTATCTCCACAAAGCTCATTCAGCTGGTCATCATAACGCCTTCGATACTCGCCGTCGGCATCGCGAACAGAACCATAAATCTTCCGAAGAACTTTTCACTCCAAGAGCCATCTCATCTTCTCTCGACTCCGTCCATGCTTGCGAGTCAAACATCAGCCTATTACTGTATGTGGACGCTTTTAATTTACTTAAGTACCTTTCCAGGCTTTTTACTCCATATCATGAAGCGATTAAGAGTCATGCCACCTAGATGGCAGAATTCTGCCTTGCCAGATGGACGTGTTCACAGAGAATGTTAACCGGCGTTTCAACCTTCAGCGCACAAAAGCGACAGATTTTTGTAACGGATAGATTCAGCTCATAAATAAAAAATAGCCTCCCAAGAGAATTTAAGCCGAGATGTCTTCCGATTAACGTCGTGCTCCTTTTTTAGTTTATCCTAATAAAAAATACATAAATTTTCACCGAGAAGCTTTTCATGGCAGAAATACACTCCGAGTATTTGCCAAATCAAACCCGAGGGGTGACTCCGCTTAGAACTTTTTTTTTTCTAATTTAAGAAAAACTTTTTCTCAATTTTCGATGTTGCTTTGCCCGGAGCTTGAATAAAGGATCTTCGGTGTGATAAGCGGAGCACGCTATAGTGAGAGTTCGCAGGTCGTCTCTGATTAGATTATTATGTTTGGCTGATACCCTCGTTGCTGGGAATTTAAACAATTTGGTCTGCTTTTGCCCTGGCCATTCAATCCAGAGTAGTCTAAACTGCCTTGTTTCCCAGTTTCTTTGGGATTCCTTATTGTGTGCCTTTGTGAGTTCACAGAACGGCTCTGGACCATAGAACTGGCTGTGGACTAAAGAATGCTGTTCTTGTCAACCAAATTGTAATATGCATTCTTTTAAAAAATTGTCTTCTTCAGATGGAAACATTTTTCAAACATATTCTAAAAGAGGAAACATTGATCCACAATCTTGTGCTAAGTATCTTCTCCGCCATTATTTAATTTTAAATACTACTCGTTCACAAAACATTGTGAGTTAAGCCTTTCTTCTGGGACCACCATAGATTCTTCAAAAATTTATGATTTTACGTATTTGCTTCTCTGGAATGATTACTGATTTGGCACGTTCGCTGCTTCTCGTTCACTTTCGGGCATTCTTTTTAAATTTGTTTAAATTTTTATAAAAGTCTTTTTAGTTCTAAAATCAATTTGATGACAATCGATTGCGTTGAATAATTCATTAAATCGGCTACCTATCGCTGCTCGAGTTATAAAGCTAGATTATCTTCTACGCTTGAAAGATACTCTATATTTTTAGCTTTAACAGTATTAATTTGTATGTAACTGTATAAGGGTGGTCTTTCTAAATTAAATTGCCAATTTTTTACAGTCTCACCGCTGTTCACGGTAGTATCAAAGAAAAAAAAAGCTAAGATTTCTCTGTGGAGGCTCAAAAAATTCAAATTAAATTTGATTTCTAAACGATAATTTTATAATAGACGTTATCAAATATAAAAGTTGATTCTGATTGGAACCGGTTAAGTGGTGTCGCAAGGTGTATATTGTTAATATTTTAATATATTGAGTCTTCATAGCGTAATCTGAACTTAAGCTCCTGTGCAATATACCGTTTCCGATCGGAACCAAAACTTATATGTAATATTTTTGACCTTGGTATTACCATTTGAACAAGTGAGACTTGAAAAAACTTATTTGTCTAATAAGGACCACCCTAGTGTAGATATGTTTCGCTTAGCGACAAATAAGTTTTTATTTCGGCTATACAGTTGTTTAAATGCATTACTTAGTATATTGATTATATTTTTTCATATGCTTTACGTTTAAATGCAGGTTCCCCTCTACCGTGCGCAAAGATTCAGTTTCAATTTGAAATAGCCTCTCAATTTACTGTTTCAAAAGCTTTCTAGTGGAAAATTTTTTATTTTCAGTGCTAAGATGTCACTTGCAAAGTTTTTCCCCTACGCAAAAATTATTCTTGATGTATGGGTTCTAGAGCGATTTTGCGGCGATTCTTCGGTTGTTGTTGTTGTTGTTGTTGTTGTTGTAGCGATAAGGTCATTCCCCGAAGGCTTTGGGGAGTGTTATCGATGTGATAGTCCTTTGCCGGATACAGATCCGGTACGGCCCGGTAACACAGCACCATTGTGGTACTAGCCCGATCATCTCGGGAACGATTTATATGGCCACATTAAACCTACAGGCCATCCCTCCCTCCCCACCCCCAAGTTCCATGAGGAGCTAGCCATTTAGATATACAGCGGTATACAGCGGTGGTTTGTTTGACTGATAAATTGCTACTTCTATTCCAAGTTCTCTGAAAATTTTTCTACCTACTCTTCCAAAAATAAAATACAATTTGAAAAATGTTGATACTATAGTGAACAGCAGAAGCATTGCTTATAATGTACTGCTAGAAAATGTGATGTCCCCAATCAAGTACTGTTGAACGAGCATTATACTTGATATACATATGGGTTCTAGAGCGAGATTTGCGGTGATTCTTCGGTTGTTGTTGTTGTTGGTGTAGCGATAAGGTTATTCCCCGAAGGATTTTGGGAGTGTTATCGATGTGATGGTCCTTTGCCGGATACAGATCCGGTACGCTCCGGGAACGCAGCACCATTGTGGTACTAGCCCGACCATCTCGGGAACGATTTATATGGCCACATTAAACCGTCATGACATACCTCCCTCCCCACCCGCAAGTTCCATGAGGAGCTTGGGGTCGCCAGAGCCTCGTATGTTAGTGAAACGGGATTCGCCGCTCGAAGGTGAGGTTGACAATTGGGTTGGATAAGCTATATATTGCGTTACACAACCCCTTGAACCTTCTCTTTGATACTTCCGTATTTTCTTGTTGTGTAGTCGTTTCCACAATATCTTTGTGACACTCTTTTGCATTTATCGATAACTTTGGTCATTGTCAAATGCATTATTACACGCAACACTTAAAATGGTTTTACACTCATTGAATACCTGCCATAGCTGCGCAGTTAGATCCATTTCGAAGGGTGCTAAGCCTTCATCATCAGTACCCTTTAGGCACGCTGCACTAACCATTTAGATATACAGCAGTATACAGTGGTGGTTTGTTTGACTGATAAATTGCTACTTCTATTCCAGGTTCTCTGAAAAATTTTCTACTTACTCTTCCAATTTTTCAATTATAGAAAAATGAAAAAAACAAAACTTATCATTACAAAAAAAAAACATAAAACAAAGAAAAAAATTATTCTTCTGGCCTTGAGCTCGAATCGAACCTTGAAAAGTGTTGATACTATAGTGAACAGCAGAAGCATTGCTTATAATGTACTGCTAGAAAATGTGATGTCTCCAATCAAGTTCTGTTGAACGAGCCTAAAAATATTCCTTACAATTTGGGCTAAAACACATAGTATATACATTAACCTTAATAGTTAACCGATATCGCGCCATCGATAGGATTTGGGCTCAGGAAAAAAGTTCCACTACGCATACCCAAAAAAATAATTTTCGAGCCTGCGAAAAAAAATGGTGAAAGGGTAAATTTTTCGATCAAAACACTCCCCAAAACCAAAAAATATTTTTTTTTTCAAAAAACTGCTGTAGAAACGTTGGCGATAACAGTTTTTTGAAAAAAAAAAATATTTTTTGGGTTTTGATCGAAAAATTGACCCTTTCGCCATTTTTTTTTTCGCAGACTCGAAAATTATTTTTTTGGGTATGCGTAGTGGAACTTTTTTTCCTGCGCCCAAATCTTAACGAAAAATCGATGGCGCGATATCGGTTAATAAATCGACCCAGTCTAATATACATACCTAATTGTGTTAAAAAAGAATAGCATAAAAATATAACAAAGTGTGCGGCGTTGTATTCATATGACTGAGCGGATCGAGGCATCTGCCATTACACCAGTATGAAAGTTGAAGATCTTAAGTGCAAAACTCAGCTCACGTAAAGCTGGTTAATAAAGTAGTTAAATTCAGAAATATTTCCTGGTAACTGTTTGCAAATTTTGTATTTTTTGTATAGTTCTACGAAAATTGGCGCCTAAAACCTTATTCACGATTACTTTTCAGTTGCGTATTATTTGCGCAATTGTTGTTTATGTATTTAATTTTTTTTTATCACATATCAATAATATACTCCTGACTTGTTAGCAAATATATAACGAAATGAGCATGTTCATTTTTTTTATTTCAACGTGAATGTTACTTTGTTATAGATTGAGGCCACCATATGTGTTTTAAAATTGTCTCATATTAACAAATAATACTATGAAATTGGTAATTTTTTGTTTTTTATTTATAAAGAAAGCAAATTTGTTAATTATGTATTTCCAATATTCTTATCAGAAATTCATATTTGTCATAGTCATTTATAACGATCTAATGCTCTGATTAGCAACACATATTTCAAAAATTTGTTTTATTTGTTCGGCTTTGTTTTTTTTTTTTTTTCAAGATCTAAGCGCAATATTTGATTAATTTGTTTAAACAATAATTTCAGAATCAATATACATTTGTATATTTGTATTGCCGCTCTAAAGATCTTTTGTCTTTTCTCTTTATAATTTTTTTTTTTGATAATTTAGCTTGTTTGCCCTTGTTGTGCTTAATTTGTTTTGCCGTGTTGCTTTTGTTTTTTGTATTTGTTTTTCTTCTCTGAGCTGTATTATTTATCTCTAGTTTTTCGTATAGTACTATTTGGATTGTTATCAGCTTTTGTCTTTAATATATTCTACGATTTTTGTTAGTTACAATTTGTTATTAACGCATATCGATAGGGTAAGAATAAGTGACGGATAGATTGATAAATTTTCAATAACAACAACAAAAGTATTGTATAATTAAGTTAATATTTAAAGCAATTTAAAATATTTCAAGAAGTAAAAGTTTTTCAAGTAAATTTTAAGGTTTAAATTTATTCATTCAGTCTACAAGGGGTACTCACGGACTGGCCAGCTCAACCTAACTGTCCGATAAGAATATTTTTGTGAAATCCTCGACTATAACGATAAACAAAAAAAAACTTAACAAAAAAGTTATGAGCTTCGTAAAAAATTTGCATCTAAAGTTTTTACACAAATAAAGGGAACCTCAAGTTTCAACGAAAAATTGAATTCATAACTACAGAAACAGAAAATATCTAAAAGTTATACGTATTCCAAAAAAAAGTGGTCAAAAAATTTGCATTGCACATGTGTTAGTGAGTGAAAGAGTATAAAACAAAAAAATTTACAAAATCGCGAGTATGAATCAAGCTCAAGGCCTAACAATAATTATTTTATCATTATTATTGTTATGATATATTTTTTCTTAATTGAAAAAATTTTTAATTAGAATAGAAGAAAGAAAAAATTTAGACAACTGCCAAAGCTCGTTGTATAGATCCTTTTCGGGAACTGCTAAATTCCTTCATCGGCAACGTTTAGGCGCTGCTGCTATAACCATTCAGCTATCAGAGTGGTTTTTTGTTTGACAACAAAAATTGTTAAAAAAATTTACCATAAATTCAACAATAACAGGTAAAACAAAACACATTCCTTTGAAAGGTCATCAAGGAGTTAGTAAATTGCACTATGAAGTTCTTGTTTGGTGGAAAGCCACACAAAAATAAATCTACCTCAAAAAATTTGAGGGGGTATGCAGGCTATCAATGGTTAGAAATACGGGAGCACTGAAAACAACCCCGGCGGCTGCACTTTGTGCCATTCTGCACATTCCACCTGTAGACCTGTTGGCAAAGAACATAGCGTTAACAATGCAACGTGGCACAGTGCCTCAGGGCAGCTTGATCGCAGACCATACGGCCATAGTAGTATAGCGTCATCAATTACAGGACGAATATACTACCTGATTTCCGATCTGCTCAAATGGCGAACGAGGCGATACATGTGCACACAGACGGTTCTAAAGTAGTGGAAGGAGTGGGGTCTGTAGTATACTGTGCTGAACCGGAAATAAACAGATCCTACAAGCTGCTAGATAACTGTAGCGTTTTTCAAGCTGATGTTTTAGCCGTAACTAAAGCAATACAAACACTGGAAGAGAATAGCTTACACTGCTGCCGTGTTATCTTTTATATTGAGAGCCAAGCAGCAATTAAGGCAATAATCATGCATAGCACAGCGTCTAAAAGTGTGTTAGAGTGTAAAACATCCCTGGAAAGAATGGGGACGGGGAAAAGTAAGCATTTATATTGGGTCCCATTGGGAAAAGATGAGAATGAAAAAGCAGATGAACTAGCTAAAAAGGGCACATCCCTTGAAGCTTGCTCCGTAGATGTCCCAATTAAATTGGGCGAGATTGAGGGAAGGCGAGAAATGCACATGATCGACCAAGCGGGCAAGGCGTGGATCCAAGCGCGAGGCTATGAAGTGTCGAAGATTATGTGTAGGTCTTACAACCTTATACTAACAAAGTTGCTGCTATCATTAAAAAGCGAGAACTGTAGACTAATGACGGGTATTCTGACTGGACACTGCCTTCTGACCTCACATGCATTTAAATTAGGCTTGGTCAGTGATAGCAGATGTAGGAAGTGCGCTTGCCAGGCTAAGACTCCAGCTATTAGGAGTGATACAGCTGTTAGATCTAGAAGCAGCAAGTGGCATAAGTTCTAGAAAGCTTCTAGTATTTGCCAAAAGAATGGAGATATTTTATAACATAGGTCCTTGCTTTTGATAGGGTTTTTAGTTTGGTCGTAAAATAAACTTCTGGTAACACTACGAACACATTCAGTCCATGTGAGGTCCACTTGGACCGGTCAGTTCAACCTAACCTAACCTAGTAAATGGCATATCATCATGCGTGGCGTGCTTTACGTCGAAAAGTGACTTTCAAAGGCTAAAAAAGAATACAGCAATTTCCGGTATCTCCAACGAAACGGATAATGCAGAAATATGGAATATGGTATGTTCTGACAACAGTTAAAACATAAAACCGTAAAACTTCAAAATTTATGATCAAAATTATTATTATAAACGACTTGTTTGAAACCGAATGGATTCGCCAATCTTATGTGGGAACAACAACATTTCAAAACTATACAAAAATTTTTCATTTTCACTAAGCTAGTAAATTCACTTCAGGATTCCAAACTGCATTCTGACAAAACGATGCTGCACATTGAAGGATGCTGGAAGCTTTAGGTAGACTTTGCTTTTCTTTCTATGTAGGAATTTGCTCTTTACATATGTAGCGGTTGGTTCTAAACAAGTTAGACTTTAAGCTGTTACAGTAAGCAGAACAAAGTATGGCCTGACTGACTCGTGTCTGCCTTGGTAGTCTGTATGTCCTTCTGCAAGGGCGCGGCCTAGCAAAGATGTTTGCCGATTCTGTGTGGATTAGGCTTTAAGCCTCCGTATGCTTATCTGGATCAAATGACTGCGTAGACAGATGCCGCTTCTCAACATAGTGCTTATGGGGATGTTTCCTCAACCCTCTTGAAAGTGAGGCTAGATCAAGCGATTTTTGGAATGTCCTGGCTTGTAACAATTTAACAATAACTCTCTCTTCAGCTTCATACGTAAGCCGGTTTTATGTATATAAGCGACTCGGGATTTGTTTGCCTTACAGAGGGCTGTAATTTCAGTATAACCCTATTTCTTTTATTGTGTCCTGCCACAAATTGTCATCTTCGGAGCAGCTCCTTGCAGCTGAAGTTCTTCATACCCTCTTATTTCGGGAATGCTTTGAACCCAAATCCTCTTATTAAAAAGTAATTCTGCTGCATCTACCGTAAAGGGTCTACGTTAGACGGTCATACTCCTATCAGAGTGGCAAATTTTTTCTTTTTTTGTTCATTGCATCGCTGCTATGAACTAAATGTGAAGTTTCTAGTTCAATGAAATGTTACACAAAATCAATCGCAACATTTCCCCGGTTCTGTATGGACTTTTTAGAGATACGTAAACACTTCGATCGCTGCTTCATCTAGAAAACTTTTTATCCCACCTAGTGAATTTTCACAGGGCTTACCTTGGGCTTAACTCTTGACGAATAGCACGATCTCGGTACCAACCAGTAAAAGTGTTTCATGTGTCATGTCATCAGGATTTCGCAAGTTTGTACTGCGAATGATGCGAGGTAGCGTAGCCCGGACTCTACAGACAAAAAAGTATTTCCGTCGACACCGTAGTTTATAAAGGGGGAGCCCTCCACACAGTTGGTAGAGGCAAGTAGAGGAAGATTTGACCTCTCTTGGTGCTTCTACTTTCACTATTCCGCTTATCTTTCTTCTTCTTTGTCTCTCTCTCTCTCCAGCACTCTGTTACGTTTCCCTCAAATCTATTTCGCTCTTTCCTTTACTGCCCATATTTTTTCCGTAATTCCTTTTCTTCTCTTCTTCCCTTAACTGCCTCCTAATTTCCGGTTTTTCTTCTGCTCCTTCTGCCTTTTACTTTTACTACAATTTTCCGTTCTCTTCCCTTCCTCTTGCTTCTGAGAGATGAAAGATAAATAATGAAAGAGGGACGATACAATCATTCGCTGCGGGACCCTGTAACGTCGCCATTGTTAAAGTTCCAGCATCCAGCATATCTTCGCCTCAGTTCATGCCCTACATCCTCGTTTTCAAAGAAGTTCCTCAATGCAAAAAACAACAAAATTAGTATCGGAAAGATAATTCAAAGCATATCAAAGCGACCCCTATTTTCATCTTAAATACTTGTGAATGTGGATTCTTTTTATTACTCCTAAGTTGCCTACTGATTTTTGTTCTGTATATAGTAATCGGTCACAGCAATTATTCAATTCAAATCAATTGAAATTGCGCTTAGTTGCTCTTTAGTAGTTCGACTATGTACCAATAGCAGCTCATCCAAGCATACAAACATGCATACACGCTGAGTATCGCTGCAAAAAATGATTAGTCTAGGATGAATCCGGAATGAGTCACAAAGGAATATGCGACTAAAGCCAGTTTTCATCTCTTTATAGGGGTTGGAACGGGTTGGAGTGATCCATTTGGTTTGAGCATGTCCTATGGTGAGATCAATGGTACCTGGTTATGCCTGAAGGTATTGTATTGGGAAGGTGCTCTTTATACCCCTAAGGGTGCTGTCGCACAGTTCCTTTTTCTACTCTCCTTTGTACCCTTACGCATACCGTTCGCCACGTCCACTTTGTGCCCTCCTACGGGAAGTGTCGGATAGCTCCTCTTTGTACTCCTACGGATAGTTTCGGATGGGTCCTCTTTGTATCGCTACGGGTAATGTCGAGCATGTCCTCTTTCTACCGTACTTTCAAAGTCGAAAAGATCTTTTTTATTTTCCTGTGTTCCATCGTGCAGGTTCTCTTTCTACAACTGACTAATCCCAACTGTACCCAAAAGGGACCGAAGCGATCAGTTATACCGCAATATAGACAAAAGTTATCAAGCGCAGACCACTCTTTTTAGGCATTTATCGCACGACTTTTTGCAGTGTACTTTATCCAAACTATTTTGAGATATTCACATTATTATTTGCGTTTTATTGAAAAAAAAAATGAAAAAATTATGAAAAAAATTTAGATTGAGCGCGCACAGATTGCACAGCAAATAATCAAAAACGATCTTTAGCGGATGCTGGTACGACAATCGCACAGTAATAACAACAACAACAAAAACATTAATAATAAATAGTTGTAGAACAGCAGTCGGTAATCACAAAAATTCATATTAAATAAATTCTATTAAGCGTCAAGTGCCATCAACAATATTGTACGTATGTATATATTTATGTATATGTGTATAGTTAATCTCAGCAATATGCAGTTACTAATATTTTATACATGTAAATATATTGTTGACTCTTAGAAATCAACGAATTACGAATACTTCGACCAATTGCGGATAAATTCAATTCAATTCAATTTAAGCACGCGCATACACACAAACACAAGGCTAGAGGCTGAAGTGTGGGTGTATGCATGTGTTTTTGTGCCTGTGTATGCGCATATAACTTTGAGATATATTAATTTGTTCTTAGACGCTTTTCAACAAATTTTGCTTGAATTGTCACTTCAACGTCATCACGATCAGCGCGTTCAATCGGCAATAACAAAATCAGCGTTTACTCAATGTGTTTGTGCTTTTAAAATGCAAAAAAAAAAGAAAAAATGCAATAACAAAGCACTGCAGCTCCAGACACACATATACAAATTTACATACACAATAGTATGCACTAGGCCGGGTCGATTTGTGGGGAGGCAAAAAAATCGCCCATTGCTCTGTGAAAATCATATTCTAGGGATCAAAATAAGAAACTTTGCCGAAGGAACCATACCTCTAAAACGAATTCTGATGTCCTCCCCTTTGGGTCGTAGGGGCAAATTTTGAAAAATTCCACTTTGAAATGCCAGAAGAATTTTTTTTTTCTTTTTGGAGTTTATTTTTCTCTTTAGAAATTTATTTAGTCAGAACATATGTAAATGAAAAAATGAATTTAACTTAGTAATAGAAAAGAAATTAAAAAAAAATTATTAGAAATTAGCGTTTCTACAACCCCCTTTTAAAACCAAGGCATCACTGTGATGCATTTGCATGTCGTAAACATAGTTGTGCGGGTTTTTATTAAACCGTTTTAAAAAATGAAGGTATCACTGTGACACAATTGCAGATCGTAAAATTGCTTGTGTTGTTTTTTTTTAGCCACCACAAGACACAGCAGGTAGAATTGAAATTGCCCCTACCCAAAAGTTCGACCCAAAGGGGGGACATCAGAATTCGTTTTAGGGGTATAGTTCCTTCGGCAAAGTTTCTTATTTTGATCACTAGAATACGATTTTCACAGAGCAATGAGCGATTTTTAAATCGACCTGCCCTAGTATGCACACACCCTGAAAGAAATGCGATTAGTCTAGGATGAATCCGGTATGAGTCGCAAAGGAGTATGCGACCAATGCCAGTTTTGATCTCTTTGTATGAGTTGAACTGTTCCTATTTGTTTGAGCATGTCCTATGAAGAGACTAATTGCACACATTTATACCCGAAACGGATCGATAGGACCTATCGCCTTTGTACCCATATGGGAACATATGAATACTAGTCCCTTTTCGGTTCAATAAGGACGCGAATAGTTACCAGTCGCATTTTTCATGGCAGAAACACAAGCCAAGCCAGCAAATCTATTTGATGTAAGTTGCTCGCCCCTTTTCCAGAAATGAATAAAAAATATACTCCGAAAATTTAACCCTAACTCTAGTAATTTAGTTCGGTATAGGGCTCCGTATTTTTCTTAAATAATTCGATTCAATCACCTGTAACCTTTTTTATTTTACTTATCTCGTTGCCGTTTTTTTTTTTTTAATATTCCTTAAAATGAGCTACATAAATTTCAAATGAAGACAAAATAGATAGATCGGAGACTAATCTCTTTAGGGATTATTCTTACGATTTTTTGCAGGTCACTTTTATTTTTAATTCGATTCCTCTTCTTTTGGTAAACCGCTGCGATCTACACTGATCCACAGCGATCAAATGCGATCAGCAGCAAAATCCAAAGTTTTTTCGTTTTTTTTTTTTTATTCTGATTTTTATCAATGCCATAAAACAAATTTATGCACGTGTGTATTTGTATTTGTTAGTTTGTTGTCGTTGTTAATAAAGTGCCGCTTACACAAACATTCATATGTATGGTTGTATGTACATAATATGTCATATTATGTCTCGCTTAACTCAACACATGCAACCGATCGTAAATGGCAAATTTTGATTTTTTAAATTGATTATTTCCTTATTCCAAAAGTCATCGTAAATGAGGGCATTTATGTATCTAGGTAATGATTTCATCTACATTCATACATATGTTTATCGGTATCTACTGAAATATGTCAGCACTAAGCGTAGTTTTATTTTTTATGTTTTGAAGTAAAACCTTCTTTGGCGGGCGTATTGCGTACATGAAAATGTGACCCAAAAAGAAGGTTAGCATTGATTTCGTTTTACTGAGATCTTGCTGTACAAGATTTTGCCAAGTATATCGCAAGAACATGCATTCAGCTGATGCGATGCCATCATCATGTATTGAATTCACCTTCATTGAATAAGAGGAGCTTCGTAGAGCTTCGCAATCAATTCGGCCTTCGCCTACATGTCGTGTGAGCACAGTGAATCAGTTTTCGCTTGCATCTCAACCAGTAAACATCATATGAGTAAATTTTGTGCTGACATTTTTCTTCACCATTGTCCTGTATACAAATGCCACACGAAGCTCTGCTAACCGTTGGGCACCTCTGTATTAGTAATAAGTTCGGGTGTAACCGAACATTACATACTCAGCTGAGAGCTTTGGAGACAAAATAAGGGAAAATCACCATGTAGGAAAATGAACCTAGGGTAACCCTGGAATGTGTTTGTATGACATGGGTATCAAATGGAAGGTATTAAAAAGTATTTTAAAAGGGAGTGGGCCATAGTTCTAAAGGTGGACCAAGGGTGACTCTAGAATGTGTTTGTACGATATGGGTATCAAATGAAAGGTGTTAATGAGTATTTTAAAAGGGAGTGATCCTTAGTTCCATACGTGGACGCCGTTTCGAGACATCGCCATAAAGGTGGACCAGGGGTGACTCTAGAATTTGTTTGTACGATATGGGTATCAAATGAAAGGTGTTAATGAGTATTTTAAAAGGGCGTGGGCTTTACTTCCATACGTGGACGCCGTTTCGAGACATCGCCATAAGGTGGACCGGGGGTGACTCTAGAATTTGTTTGTACGATATGGGTATCAAATGAAAGGTGTTAATGAGTATTTTAAGAGGGAGTGGGCTTTAGTTCTATGGGTGGACGCCTTTTCGAGATATCGCCATAAATGTGGACCAGAGGTGACTCTATAATGTGTTTGTATGATATGGGTATCAAATTAAAGGTATTAATGAGGGTTTTAAAAGGGGTGGTGGTAATTGTATATGTTGTGTTTATTACTTCGTTAAGACTGTTCATTTGATGCTCTGATGATATTATATATACATGTTTTACTTTACAGAGTAACGGAATGTATACTTATGAGTAATTGATAAGGAGAAATAATAGATAACTGAGAATCTCTTATACAAATATGAGAACACAGAGAGGTGTGTATGTACATATGCATGAAGAATATGTAAAGAATGTAACAACATATCATCTCTCTCTCCCCTCAAAATTTACTGATTCTTGTTCTGTTTTTTTTTTTTTTTTTGTTTGCTATGTATCATTATTTCAGTGCTCTTAAAATTAAATGTGAAACATTATGAAAATGAAGAGTTTAATATTTGTGTACATGATGTAAATGAAATGATTTAAGAAATAAATATTTGTATTGTTCTGCTTTTTCATAAACGCTCTGGTTTTTTGCGCTGTCGCTGCGAACGTCGCAACTGAGGGGTTTGCTCTGCGTCAGTGGCTGGTGTCTGCTGAACTTCGGCCACATCTTTATTGGCCGATGTTGTTGCCAATTCTTTCGGCTCCGTAGTTTCTTTAGAATTTGAAATATGAGATGAGTTGTCGCATTGGTGTGCTAATGTTGGTTGGTTTTCGAGTAGTGTATTTTCATTTGGCGTTACTGTTTTGCTTGTTATCTGTCTTTCGTCTGAAGTTGTTGCTTGCTCTCTGAGCCCTACTCCCGATTTTCTCACCTGATCTGTATGCCTTGTCCAAACGCGACCATCGTCAAGTCTCACGTTGTAGTGCGCATCGCCTTTGCACGATTCGATTACTCCGAACTGTCACTTGTTCTTTGAGAGGTAATCTCGTACTGCAACTCTATCACCACTCGACATTCTCTTTTGTGTCGACCTCATAACTTTATGGTAGTTTCTGGGGTTATTATGCGGTAATAGTAAGTTTAATCTCGATTGAATTTGTTTCCCTAGCATCAGCATCGACGGTGATTTGCTCGTTACTGGATGAATGGTACGCCTATAAGCTAGTAATATTTTTGATAATTCCACCTTGAGTGAATGTGCAGTGCATTTCGCTGCAATGAGCTTGTTTTTGATTGTCTGCACATAATGTTCAGCTTGACCGTTTGTAGCTGGGTGGTATGGTGCACCTTGTTTGTGGATAATTCCATTTTCCTCAAAAAATTTTGGAACTCGTTGGAATTAAATTGCCGCCCGTGGTCACTCACCAGAATGTTCGGAATGCCGAATTGCGAAAATATTTCACAACATTTTTCTATCGTAGTTTCTGTGGTCATATTGGGAGTTACTTGTACCTCTGGCCACTTGCTGTAGGCGTCGATTAGTACGAATAAATATTTACCCATTATTGGACCGGCATAATCTACATGGACCCGCTCGAACGCTTTAGTAGGCGTTTTCAACTGTGTGTGTTTGGCTCCTTTTTGGGGTTAGGTCTTGTAATTTGACACGATACACATTTCTGTACTAGCTCCTCTATATCTTTGTCTAATTGGTTCCACCAAACATAAGCTCTGGCTAGACTTTTCATTCGAACTATGCTGAAATGTGCTGTATGCAATTCCTCTAGTACCCTTGGTCTAAGGCTCTTAGGAATATAGACACGCATTCCACGTAATAAACATCCATTATATAGCGTAAATTCGTGCAGGTCGATACCAAAACGATCTTTAGGTTCACAGACTCGGCCATACTTCAAACCTTCTACTAACGACTTAATTGATTTGTCCAACTTTGTTTCTTGTTGCAGGTCAGTAATTGTTATTGGTAATTCCTGTAACAGTTCTTCTTCAACCATATAAACCTCCTCTATGGAATTGCACTCATCCATGATTGGCAACCTTGAGAGTGCATCCGCGTTACCATTGTCTTTTGAGCGCTTGCACTTAATGACATAATCATACTGTTCGAGAAATAATGCGTAATGTTGCATGCGAGTTGCTGAGTGGATAGGTATCCCTTTACTTGGTGAAAATATTTGAGAAATTGCCCTGTTATCTGTAACGAGAATAAACTTTCTACCGTACAGGTATTGGTAAAACTTACCTTACTTACTTCATCTTATTCGCAACACTTACCCAGAGATAACCCAAGCATTCCAATGGTGTGCCACAATAGCTCACCAGCTGTATTTTAGTCTCTTTCACCAGCGATTTTGCAAAATGCCTTTTGGCATTTTCCAAATTGATAATCGAAACTGGGGACCCCGTGTCTACTTCAAATAATATTGGTACATTGTTCACTGACAATTTGCATTCGCTTTTTCTTGCTATGCTATGGACTTCACCGTGCATATCTACTTGAAATAGTTCTTCGACCAACTGTACGTTGTCTTCCTCATCAATTTGGTTCACTCGCTTTTTCTGTGATTTCTGTTTTAAGCACATTTTCTTTAGGTGACCCTTTTTGTTGCAAAACAGACAGGTGAACTCTTTGTATTTGCATTTGTCTGCGAGATGTGTGGAATTGCCACACCGAAAACATTTTTTATTATCACCCTTCTGTTTCTCTTTCTTTTCTTTCTTCTCTATTTTGTTCTTATAACCTACTTTATTCACACTTTCTCTGTCATTTCCACCTTGCAATTCTACACCCCTTTTTCTGCCAATTCGTAAGCTGTAGCCATAGTGATCGCTTCACTAACGCTTAACGACTTCTTTTTTAGTAAATTACTCTGAATGTTCTTGTCTAGTAAACCAAATACGAATTGATTTCGCAAAGCTTTTTCTAGGTGCAATCCAAAGTTACAGCTTACCGCCATTCGGAACATGTTTCGCCTGCTTTCTGCTTGCGCATATTAAAAAAATTTTCCAAGATCTCATTTGGAGTGGGGTCGAAGTGCTCGTGCAATGCGGCTGCTATTTGCTCGTATGTCATCTCCTCCGGCCTCAACGGCATGACTTTATCGCACAATAAATTGTATGTAGCTGATCCCATAAAATGAAGGAGCAGTTTTGCATGTTTCTCCGTCTCGCAATCTATAAATCCAATGCGGTTTTGAAACGTTCAGCCCAACGTGACCATGATGTTTTATTTGCATCGAAAGGCTCGAAATTAAAAAATGGAGCAGCAGCCATTGCCTTTAGTTACGTGAGTCGTTTTAGCTCTCGTCGCCAATATGTTGTGTTTAATACTTCGTTAAGACTGTTTATTTGATGCTCTGATGATATTATATATACATGTTTTACTTTACAGAGTAACGGAATGTATACTTATGAGTAATTGATAAGGGGAAGTAATAGATAACTGAGAATCTCTTATACAAATATGAGAACACAAAGAGGCGTGTATGTACATATGCATGAAGAATATGTAAAGAATGTAACAACATATCAGTATATGTGAAGGCGTTTTCGAGACATCGACCAAAAAGTGGAGCAGGGTGACCAAGAACATCATCTGTCGGGTACCGCTAATTTATTTGTATATGTAATACCACGAACAGTATTCCTGCCAAGATTCCAAGGGCTTTTGATTTCGCCTTACAGAACTTTTTCATTTTATTCTACTTATTCTACTACTTTATACTCCCACCCATTTTACAAAGTTTTTTCTAAAGTTATTTTTTGCGTCAATAAACCAATCAAATTACCATGTTTCATTCCTTTTGTCGTATTTAGTATAGAATTATGGCATTTTTTTTTTTCATTTTTAGTAATTTTCGATTTCGAAAAAGTGGGCGCGGTTATAGTCGGATTTCGTCCATTTTTTGTACCAAGATAAAGTGAGTTCAGATAAGTACGTGGGCTAAGTTTAGTAAAGATATATCGGTTTTTGCTCAAGTTATCATGTTAACGGCCGAGGGCAAGGACAGACGGACGACTGTGTATAAAAACTGGGCGTGGCTTCAACCGATTTCGCTTATTTTCCCAGAAAATAGTTAACGTCATTGAATCTATGCCCCTACCAAATTTCGGAAGGATTGGTAAATTTTTGTTCGACTTATGGCATTAAAATTATTCTAGACAAATTAAATAAAAAAGGGCGGAGCCACGCCCATTTTGAAATTTTCTTTTTTTTTGTATTTTGTTGCACCATATCATTACTGGGGTTGAATGTTGACATAATTTACTTATATACTGTAAAGATATTAACTTTTTTTTTAAATTTGACTTTAAAAGAAATTTTTTTTAAAGTGGGCGTGGTCGTTCTCCGATTTTGCTAATTTTTATTATGCATACATAAGAATAGGAGTAATATTTCTGCCAAATTTCATCATGATATCTTCAACGACTGCCAAATTACAGCTTGCAAAACTTCTAAATTACTTTCATTTAAAAAGGGCGGTGCCACGCCCATTGTCCAAAACTGTACTAGTAGTTCAACTCAAGTTTCATCGCTTTATCCATCTTTGGTAATGAATTATCGCACTTTTTCGATTTTTCGAAATTTTCGATATCGAAAAAGTGGGCGTGGTTATAGTCCGATATCGTTCATTTTAAATAGCGATCTGATATGAGTGCCCAGGAACCTACATACCAAATTTCATCAAGATACCTTAAAATTTACTCAAGTTATCGTGTTAACGGACAGACGGACGGACGGACATGGCTCAATCAATTTTTTTTTCGATACTGATGATTTTGATATATTGAAGTCTATATCTATCTCGATTCCTTTATACCTGTACAACCAACCGTTATCCAATCAAAGTTAATATACTCTGTGAGCTCTGCTCAACTGAGTATAAAAATTGCTATTTTGAATGCTCATTAAAAAAAATTCTTTGGGATGCCCCCTGAAATTGTATAAAAAACTATCGATGTTTAGTAGTAGTATGAGAGATCCAGGCGGCCCTAAGCCCCTCATAAGGCTAGTTGGTCATACTTAATCGCTCTCGAGATGGTTGGGCTACTATCTCAAAGGAGCTTGTTGCCCGAACGTACCTGATTTATGTCTGGCAAAGAAACATCTATCACCGATAACACTCCGCAAAACAATTGGAATTCCCAAAACCTTCGGGAAGTATCTTTATAGCTGCAACAACAACAAATATGATTGAAATATAGTTCCTACCGAGATCTAACTTTTACCAATACATTCGCAATGATAAATTCAAAAGTATTAAGGATACAATAAAGCTCATGTCTACAGTAATTGAAACAAGTAAGGACGGGACTGTCTTCGGATGTGCCGAAAACTTCACACCTTTCATGAATGGGTCTGAACAATAATCTTATCCCATTCGTAATCTCCAAATAATCGGGTGTATAAGATAAGAAATATGTAGTGAACAGATGTACATACCTAAACGATTTTTAAGATAAATATAAAATAAAAAATGGCAAAAAACCCCCTTATCTGAACGATCGGTTGTATGGGATATATAGTATATATACCTCGGATCGAAATGATTTTTACATTTTCTACGATATATTAGAATAAATATCACCAGGTTTAACGTTTTTATATCGGAAATTAAGGGAGAAATGGCTAAAAATCTTTCTATCTGAACGATCGGTTGTATGGGATATATACAATATATATAGCTCCGATCAAAATGATTTTTTCAGGATATTTTCTATGATATATTATAATATATATAACCGAGTTTCACGCTTATGCTTTCTAAATTGCGGCAGGAATGACCAAAATCGTCTTATCTGAACGATCGGTTGTATGGGAGATATATGTTATAGAGGTCCGATCCTACCGGATCCGACAAATGTCTAATATAATTCAAAAATACTTCCTTGTGCCAAATTTCATTGAGAAATCTCAAAATTTGAGGGACTAGTTTGCGTTCAAACAGACAGACGGACGGACAGACGGACATGGCTATATCAATCAGTTCGTCGCCCTGATCAATTCGGTTTACTTAATGGTGAGTCTATCTTCTATATTTCTCAACGTTACAAACATCGGACCAAAGTTAATATACCACTTCATGTTCATGAAAGTTATAAAAAAACTTGCAAGCCATCAAACAGATTTCTAAAAATTCAACAGATCCTTTAACATGGTTACAAAATTTTGATTAAAACCTAAATTTTGTTTAAACCTTTCCAGGTGACCAGACTCACATAACGGCCAAATTTAAACTTTTTGATTTTATTTTCAAACCGTTTTAAGATTTAAGCCGTTTTGATCAGTTAAGTTTCAAATTAAAACCGACACAGTTTAAAACAAGCAGGTGTAAATTGAAAATTTGAGTTTAGAAAAAAAAATTTTTTTAAATATTGCATACACCATGAAACGTTTAAATTTGAAGCCAAAATTCTTGACCGTGTATCATTTTGAACTGTCAAGTATAGAACATAAGCGAGGCGGAAAGTTCCGCACCACCACTGGGTTATCTCCATCGGAAAATCAAGGAATATGAGACTAGGGCAAAGGACCAACCTGGATGACTGTGAGGTCTCAAGGTCCTTATGGCCATGTTTGGAGAGGAAAGAAATTATCTCCTTTCTCAAGCTAAACAAATCTGCAGTGAGAGAATTTGCGGATGTCTTCGCAGTTGATTGCACTATTGCAACAATGCTCCGATGGCGGCGCATATCAACAGGCGCCATCTGCAGAAGCTCCCAGGGTTTAGAAGAAGAGGGGTCGATTCATCACTCCGATGTCCAGGAGTGCAAATAAAACGACTCAGATTTCTGGGCGCACGGTTTTTCGATACTCTAGCAGAGTTTGAGAAAGTGGATCTTGCACTCCTACTCAAATTCATCAAAAAAAGCAAGTGGTTCGTTGAGGACCACTAGGAAGTAATCTAATTAGACGATTATGCCATCACCCGGCACTCGAATTCGATTTTTGGTGCCACTTGTGCAAACGTCACTGTACATAGTTGGGATGAACATTTACAAATGTAATATATCAAACAACTAAAATTGCTACAGATAGTAATACAGCTGAGTACTACAGTCGACTGCTGCCGCTGCTGCTAAGAAAACCAATTGATGAAGATGAAGTGCTGCCAGTTGTGCCAACTAAGCACAAGTGGTGGAGTGAAGGTGCTCCTACATATGTTTGCAAGAAATGAGTGGCCTCTAAAGAGGGTTGGTGGGAATTTAAAATTATATACATATGATAGCTTGTGAAGATTTGTTATTGTGGGTGAATGCATGTATTTGTGTGTGTGTATATGTGTGTGTGTGTGCAAAAGAAAAGAAAATCAGTGTATCAGCAGCTAACAACAGTCAAAGCTGATATCCACTTAATCATGTGCACATATGTAGAACATTTGTGTTACGAAAACAAAAACAAAATATATATTTACATACACAGATAAACATATTGCTTGAGAAGATTAGAAGCTGTAGAAGAAGAAGCACAAGTAGCAATGAAGCTACTCTATCATTTAAATTCCTAAGCAATTGGAAAAGCAAGTGTTGCTTGTGGAAAGCATACAAAAGTGTTGACTGCCGATAGGCAGCACACTTACACACCCTCACTCATACATGTGTGCACCAGCTCACTTGCTACTCATATTCCTTTACTCGCTTTATAGATAGCGTGTCGTTAGCAAATCTTTTAAGGCACAAATTTCAAGTTGACTTCTTCTTCTTCTCAAATGCTTGAATGACTAGCTCTGCTTTGTATGCCCTTGCTAGTGCTGGTGCTTGTGCACTGGTATATATTTTGCTTGCTTGGTGATTTTGGGCAAGGCGTGAGAATGTCTTAATCAATTTGTTAGTGTTGCAATATGGTACACAAACACTTTTACACACACATACACAGATGCGTTCTTATTAGAGTGCCTTTAGCTCTGCTTGTCTAGCCACTTTTCCCAGTCTCCATCCATTTACAGCTGTCAATTTGTCAATTTTTCACTTTTTTAAGCGCTCTGCTGTCAACCTCCCACACAACCACGCACCCGCCACTCACTTCTCTGCATACATACATACATATTTACTTGTGTATATGTCAAGTCAATTACAAGCTTGAACGGAAATTTAACATTCCAATTAGCAAAACTTAGAAATATATTTGTATTTATTTTATGTTTTTTATTTCTTCTTATTTTAAGTTCAATATATTTTGTTATTGCTATGTTAAATGTGTGATACGGTATATAGGTTGTCTTGGTATGGGTGTATGCATCAATTTTATGCTTAATTTGCATTCGATGACAAGTGTGTTTATGCCATTGGTTCGATGTGATATTGGGTGCAATTTGTTATAAATTAAATTTTTGTCACTTTATTTGGGCGGCTTGTAGGCGGTTTATACGATTAATGCATGATTGATAAATTTTTAGCTGCATGCATATGTATGTATATAAATAAAGTTTTATGCTCTAAATTGTATAAACATGATTAGATCTTTAAAGCTCTTTACAGCTTTTTAGAGATCTCCCCGAGCTTTGTTTTAAAGGCTCGGAATTTCTTTTTCAACGATATGAAATGAATTATTGCTTAAAAGCTTGGAAAGCTATCCGTACCAACGTCAGAAGCTTCACTTAAAAGCATTCAGAAAGCTTTAATATTTTAGTACTGATTTTTTTTACACTTTTTTACATCTTTGATAGGCAACGCTTTTTCTTTTTTTAAGCTTAAAGCTTTCAAAATTTATATCACATTTTGAAGAACTTTTATATATATTTTTTTATTTTCTTTTATACTTTTTTTTTACACTTTTGTTATGCGTTTTTTATGGTTACTTTTGGGAGCTTTCACACAGCTTTTAACAGCGACAAGGCTTTTGCAAGCACTAATAGTTTCAAACACTCGTTAAATAGCAATCACAAAAGCACGTTTGAAAAGTTTATTGAAATGGCAAATCACTAAGTATCAAAAGCTCGTTGGAATGAAAATTAAAATTTTGTTTCGAACTGAATGCTTTTCATACTTAGAAAGCTTCTGAGTTGCACATAGGATTCTTAGTATTTGAAATAGAGCTGCGAATGCCTAATTGCAAAACAACAAGTTATAAAAATAATTAATTTAGAGTTAGCTTCTAATAAGGGATTAAACTCATATATTTTTGACAAATTTTAACACGATAAAAAATTTTTACTTTCCGTTCTGCAAGTGGGCCTTAAAACTTAAATTATTAATCATTGACAGATTCGTTTTGTTGTATTGATTTTCTGACAGGGTGGTTAATTGAAGTATATTGGATCATTAAAAGCTCCCTATTTAAAAAGCTGATGAGAAAAGCTCTTACGAATACTAATAAGACATATAAAGTCACAGTGGGAACCAATAAAATACCAAAAAAAATCGGTTCCAAACTCTTCTCTTTTAATTTATGTACTCGATTTTATAAGATCAAGTTTTTGAAAATCTAATAACTAAAATTTTTTAAGGCTTTGAGGAAGTACTGTATGCAGTATAAGAAACCGTTTGACTAAGCTTTACATCAGAAAATGGTTCATATTAATATAATTCTGTGATGGCTCACTGATGCATAAGTCCAATTGAAGGAGTTTTCAGAAAGCTCATGATAATTAGCTATATGCACTCTATTTTTAGACATTGTTATTAATTTATCGCGTATGGGAAAGCTTTTGATTAAGCTTTACATTAGAAACAGGTTCACACTAATAGAATTCAGTGATGGCGCGCTGGCGCATAGGATCAATTGAAGGAGCTTTCAAAAAGCTCATGATTAGTAGCTTCGTGGGCTCTATTTTTAAAATTTGTTATTAATTCTTTACAGATGAGATTCAAGCGGTGCTTTGCTTCTGATTTAGGAGACTTACAGTGCTTTCTTTAAGTACCTTCGATTGAAGACGCCTAGTTTTAACCTGACGTCAGATTTTTTCTTCAGCGGTTAGTTAAGAATAAAATTTGTAAAAATCATATATATATAGGGGGTTATGTTCGTAAAATTTATAATAAAAAAGATCGAACTGTCAAATTTGTTCAGTTCAAAGAGCTTTCAAAAAGCTCTTGATAGGAATGACTTAATGACTATATTTTTCGAGTTTGAAGCCTTGCTTCCGAAAAACCTATAAGAAGGCTTTCAAATTTGCAAAAAATTTGTATTTGATTTCTGAAGCTTTTTTTAAAAACTACGGAAATACTAAATACTAAAAAATGCTCCAAATTACACAAAACAATTAAGCTCAAGTATCATAGAAATTCGTTCGTCATATAAGCAAAAAAGACAAATTTAGCCATTATTTAATCAAGCAAACAAAGAATCAGTAGATAAAAAATACACAATTTTTTTGAATAAAATAGAAACCATGGATATTTACAAAAAAAAAAACATATCATAAGGATACTTCAATGCCTGCACAAAAAACACATGGATATGCTATTTTCATTATTCTTTCCATGTCCAACAATGAATTGTCAATCGTTTGAACGCAATTTGTTGATGAGTGTTTGATGGAGTGCAGAGTCAATCGTTGACAGCTAGAAAAAAAAGAAAATTACAACAAGTAAGGAAGGCTAAGTTCGGGTATAACCGAACATTACATACTCAGCTGAGAGCTTTAGAGGCAAAATAAGGGAAAATCACCATGTAGGAAAATGAACCAAGGGTAACCCTGGAATGTGTTTATATGACATGGGTATCAAATGGAAGGTATTAAAGGGTATTTTAGAAGGGAGTGGGCCATAGTTCTATAGGTGGACGCATTTCGAGATATCGCCAAAAAGGTAGACCAGGGACTGTACGATATGGGTATCAAATGAAAGGTGTTAATGAGTATTTTAAAAGGGAGTGGCCTTAGTTCTATATGTGAAGGCGTTTTCGAGATATCGACCAAAATGTGGAACAGGGTGACCCAGAATATCATCTTTCGTGACCGATAATTTATTTATATATGTAATACCACGAACAGTATTCCTGCCATGATTCCGAGGGCTTTTGATTTCGCCCTGCAGTACTTTTTCATTTTCTTGTACTTAATATGGTAGGTGTCCCACCCATTATACCAAGTTTTTTCCAAAGTTATATTTTGCGTCAAAAAGCCAATCCAATCACCATGTTTCATCCTTTTTTTCGTATTTGGTATAGAATTATGGGATTTTTTCATTTTTCGAAATTTTCGACATCGACCGCGCCAAAGTCGGATTTCGCCCATTTTTAATACCAAGATAAAGTGAGTTCAGATAAGTACGTGAACTAAGTTTAGTAAAGATGTATTGATTTTTGCTCAAGTTATCGTGTTAACGGCCAAGAGGAAGGACAGACGGTCGACTGGGAGCCACGCCCATTTTGAAATTTTCTTTTATTTTTGTATTTTGTTGCACCATATCATTACTAGAGTTGAATGTTGACATAATTTACTTATGCACTGTAAAGATATTCAATTTTTTGTTCAAATTTGAATTTTAACATTTTTTTTAAAAAGTGGGCATGTTCGTCATCCCATTTTGCTAATTTTTATTTAGGACACATAGAGTGATAGGAGTAACGTTCCTACCAAATTTCATCATGATATCTTCAACGACTGCCAAATTACGGCTTCCAAAACTTTTAAATTACCTTCTTTTAAAAGTGGCCGCTGCCACGCCCATTGTCCAAAATTTTACTAATTTTCTCTTCTGCGTCAACCCACCTACCAAGTTTCATCGCTTTATCCGTCTTTGGTAATGAATTATCGCACTTTTTCGGTTTTCCGAAATTTTCGATATCGAAAAAGTGGGCGTGGTTATAGTCCGATTTTGTTCATTTTAAATAGCGATCTGAAATGAGTACCCAGGACCTCATTTACCAAATTTCATTAAGATACCTCAAAATTTCCTCAAGTTATCGTGTTTACGGACGGACGGACGGACGGACATGGCTCAATCAAATTTTTTTTCGATACTGATGATTTTGATATATGGAAGTCTATATCTATCTCGATTAGTTTATGCCGTTACGGATTACCGTTATGCGATCAAAATTAATATACTCTGTAAGCTCTGCTCAGCTGAGTATAAAAAACTAAAAAAAATGCTTGCATACATATGTAGGTACATTCCAACATCTATACATCCTCACATTCACATGAGTACTATTTAGTTTTTTTTTGCATGTAAGCAATTCATTTCTGATTATGAAGTGGTCAGAGAAGCTTGTCGTATGAGAAAAAAAATACAAATAACAACAACAACAGTATAGCAATCGCATTGTCATTGTCATTATTATTTATTAGATTAATAGCCATATACGATCCTCGCCGTATGCCAGACATACATACATACATATGTAAGTGTATAGTGAGAAGGAAGGCTGCGCACCCGCATTTTTTCTTTTACAGCTAGAGTATATGAGCAAGGCTCCAAGATAAGAGATCCATTTGATTTCATAAGCAAAGATTTCACCCTGAGATTTTGTTACACCTTGTGAGAAATTTTTGAAGTGTAAATTTTTTTGTTTGTCATGGTATCGGGGAATCCTGAATTTAAGTGTAAGATATAAAGTATAAGGAAAGGGGGGGTTACAAATTAAATGGCGTTACACTAAAATGACAGTCCTTGGTCAGGAAAAGTCCCGAGTCGCTTCGGTACATATAACCGACTGCCTTGGGAAGCGTATAAGGGTAGTCTTTGGAGGTTGTATGTTATATGGGAAATACCTGTAGAATGGAAGTGCAGGCATAGTGTGTGGTATTTGTATACTCCATGATGAGTAGAGAATGTAGTTCTTGTAGGGGAAGTGTAATGTAGGCGTAGTTTGTGGGATTGCTTTGCTGTACGGAGTAGTAGTGTAAGACAGCGTAAGTGTAGTCACTACACTATAGCAAAATGTGGGAACAATGCAAGGAAAAGAAAGGAAAGGAAATGTTTGTTCGAAATGTGTTATCAACGAGGTGTAAAAAAGCTATCGATTTGTTATCGAAGTATTATATTCCTGTTATTGATAACAAAGGATATCTGCGTGTTATTGATTTGTTAACAAAATGTTATCGGTTATTTATAAAAAGGTGATTACTGTGATAATGTTGATTTGTTTTCAAGAAGTAATCGCCAACCTTGGATATGTAACTAAAAAGGTACCGATTTGTTAACAAAATATTATCGCTTTACTATCGAAAACTTACCGGCCATTTATCGAAAAGTCAACGATATATTTTCAAAAATGTATTGATATTTTATCGAAAATATATTGATATTTTATTTAATTGTTATATTTTTCATATCGGTAACAAAGATTATCTTTGAGTTATCAATTTATTATCAGAATATGCAGAAAAGAAAATAAGATATCAATTTTCTATCAAAATGTTATAGGTTTACTATCGTAAAGTTACTGGCCTTTTATTGAAAAATCATCGATATGCTATCAACAATGTATAGGTTTTTAATTGAAAAATTATCGATTTGTTATCCAAGTATTATATTTCTTTATCGATAATGAAGGCTATCCTTGGGCTATCGATTCATCAAAAATGTATCGATTATTTATAAAAAGGTTATAGAAATGTTATCAGAAAGTAATCGCCTAGCTCGGATATGCTATTAAAGCACTAATCGATTGGTTATCAAAATGGTATCGGCTTATTATCGAAAAGTTACCAGCCATTTATCGAAAAGTCATTGATATGCTATCGGAAACTTATCCCGTCGAAAAGTTATCCATTTGTTATCGAAAAGTTTTTGATTTGTGTTGATGTATTTCCAACTTGTTATCGACGGTTTATCGAAAAGTTATCGATTTGTTATCGGCGTGTTATCATTTTGTTATCAGCGTATTATGGCTTGCTCTCCATTTTTAATCGAAAAGTTATCGATTTTTTTTCAAAAATTTTCCGATTTGTTATCGACATATGACGAAATAAGTATCGACTTGCTATCGAAAAGTTTTCGATTTATAATATGTGTGTTATCAATTTGTTACCGACAAGCTATCGATTTTTTATCAAAAAACTATCGATTTTTAATCGATACTGTCATTATGAGGCCTTTTTTACTTGACTGAGTGTTATTGTGGAGCTATGTTACTTTCGCACTTGTTATAGAACTTTGTTTTTATCATAACACACATACGTATGCACATTATTTATTATTTGCCTATTTCTCTTTTTGTTGTTGCTGTTTTTATTCTATCATTATTAATAATAATTTCTATTTCTTATATGAAAGTAGCACTCTCCACCCTCTTTTGCCATTTGTATTATTGACAGTGATGATTATGTTGATTAACCGCATATTTTACTCACACGCATAAACTTACAAACATTATAACAGACATAAGAGGATGGATGACCCCTTGTCTCTCAGAGTGAGTGGCCTTCCTGTGGCACACAACTATTGACTTTTCTCATTGCATTGCCCATTCACTGTTGGCTGCCTGGCTTTAATGAAGTGCTGCACTTTTATACACCCCTCACTACTTTTCTGGTGATTTTCTTTCCTAGTTCTAGTCAAGCATTATTTTCTATTGCTAATACACATACACACACATTAAACATACATCTGCGGTTTGTTGACCATTGTCAGTGGTTGTTTAGTTACGTTGATTTTTCGTTATAGTTCAATGATTGATATAAACTATTTGTGATTATTGCTATGCATACATGCATTAATATGTACATACATACATACGAGTTTAGATTGAAATTCCCAAACTGTGTATTTGGTTCATTAAAACTGCAGTTGGTATGTGGTTTAGATGTGTTGTAAGCGGAAATGTCAAATTACTTGCAGAGCACTAAGGTTGGTAAGCGAAGGGTACAAAATTAAAAAAAAATAATAATATATGTGAAAATATAAGCAACACGTGTTTTTTCAGACTGCATTTTAATTTTGTCGAGGAAAAAATTAGAAGCAGGAACAAAATTGGGAATCAAGTACCAGCTGTTTATTCTAATGATTTCGTACCATTTGTACGAAAAACATTACTATTTTTTTCTAACTCTTTAAGCATTTTTTTAGTTGAGAAGAAAAATATTAAATTTTTTTAATTGGAAAACATTGAAAATAAAAAGAATTTTGAGAAAAAACTTTGTTTATATCGAAACAAACAAAAATCAAGAATGCTAATTAATGAACTTCAAGCGAATTAAAAAAAAATAAATAACTTGCTATTAATAAACAAAAAAAATTGAAATAAAATATGTTTCTGTTTTTAGCTGGCTTGAGGTCAAGAAAATGTATAAATAAAACGCAAATTTTATCCGTTATATTTAAATAAGTTAAAAGGTCGCAAAAAAACTTATAACAAAATATTTTTCTTACCAAAAAAAATTATTTCCAAATTCAAATCGAAATTAAAAAATATTTTTAATATTTGTTACGATCAAAAGAGAAAACATTTAGAAATGCTCTTTGAAATATTCTTAAGAAACAGTTTATTTTCGCATTATAAAATTTTATTTATTTAAAATTTGTTATATGCCAAAATAGAAAACTTAAACGTGCAAAGTTTGAAATTTTTATATTGCGAAAAAAAATTGTATTCCAAAAAAAACATTGCTAAATTTAGCTGAACGTTTAAGTCTGAATTTTGAAAAAAAAAATATCGGTTTTTTTATATTTTGAAAACGCAAAGATTTTTATTTAAGAAAAAGTTTGTTTTCGAATATTTAATTTTTTTGCATTTTTTGCGTATAAAACTAAAAAACTCAAAATTTTATAAAAAAAAAAAACTTATGTAATTTTAGGAAAAAAATTTTTTTTTAATTTTTCTTTATTTCAATATTTCGAATGTTCTAGTTTCCCTAACTTTCAGAAAAAACTCCAATAAATTCAAAATTTTAAAAAAGCATATACTTTTTATTATTACTTTAAAATTGTTATATTTTGAAAACACTAAATTTGTATAACTTAACTATAATTTTTTTTTTAATGTGTTCAAGCCAATATAGTTTTAAATTTTAGAATATAGGTAGATAATCAATACAATTGCCGTCTAAAAAATATATTTTTTACTTACAATACTAAAAAACTTAAAATTTTATAAAAAAAATATGTAATTTTGAGAAAAGAAATTTGAGAAAAAATTCTAATAAAAAAATTCCAAATTTGGAAAGATTTAGTTACAAAACTATTTTAAGACAAAGCAAAAAATAACTAATGTAATAATCATTTAAAACAATTTACTTCTTCAAACGTTTTTGTTGACAAATTTTGGGCAAGTTTTATTTTTTCATTTTTTTTTATTTCGTATTTACCAACACATTTCAACTTCACTTAAATTGAACATTTCAATGTGACAAATCTGCTGTATGAATCATTATTAAAACCATGATATAAATATTTTTTGTTGTAGAAGTTTTTAATGTCTTCAGTAGCTTGAGCTCAAAAAAATTCTAATTATTTTAAATTGATAGAGACATTATTTCCGGGTGAAGGCAGTGCTATAAAAATAAATGTTTATGCGCTTGCATGTAAACATACATACGTAAGTACTACATATTTATACAAACATAGCTTTGCTTATTGATATGGCATTAGAGAACGCTGGGAACAGCAAAAGCAATTGAACTTCAAAAATTTGCAGGAAAGCAAAGGAGTCATAAGCAACAATGTCGAAGTGAAAGTGATGATGCTTGTACTGCTGGAGTTGTATTAGTGTCGTTTTTGTTGATGTAAATAATGCTGTTTTTGTTGTTGTTATTGCTGTTGCTGGACTCATTTTTGTTGTTACTGCTACATTTATTGCTGCCACAGACCTCTCGAATATCCAATGATTGACCGAAACTAAATGGTTTGAACTCAATATGACCGACTTCATATTTAGTAGCTAAAATAAATAAATAAAATTTCCATTAAAACAAATGATGCGTTTTGTATGCATTTTGAAGTTAACAAGAACAAAAGCGTAACAATTTATCTATGTAACATGCGTAGTCTCATAAAACTATGCGTATTTATCGTGTACATTTGAGCAAGATTCAAATTTAAGCTCATACCCTGTAAGAAAAATTTATAGTGTAAAAGAGGGTAGAACAATGGTGCACTCGAGATCTTTGTAGAGCTTCGAAAAACAATTCGGAGTTCGGAGAGCCAAGCGACGGAGATTCAATAAGTATGTACATACATACTACTACAAACAAAATGTGGAAGAAGAAGATAGAGTCAGCAGCGAGTAATTTCTTGTTACTCTCGAACTAGGTAATTGGTTTTTTTTTCACTTTTATTAAAAGTATTTCATAAAAAGGAAATTATTTACTAGTTTAGGTGGCAACGCTACTTTAAAGTAATTGTTATATTTAACCACAGTTAGGTTAGGGTGACTCTTTCTGTCAATAAAGACCAGGGCTCACGTTATAAACTGACTTCGATCTTTTGGCAAATACTGGATGTTTTCTAGGACCCAGCTTAATTGCTGCTTCTTGATCTGACAACTGCGCGCTCCTATTAGCTGAAGCATCAACCCCGCGATTCAAGACAAGAACAAAGAACATGCTATACCGTTTCTTTCTGTAACCGATATTTCTTACATCTTTTATTTCGGGCGATACCTAATTCACAAGCATGTGATGTGATGCCAGAAGGCATTGTCCAGTTAGTAGGACCATCATGAAACTTAAGTGTTCTCACTTTAGATATATGAACAGCTTTGTGTGCCTTATATCATAACATTTGTACACGACCTAAGAAGCTTTGCAGGCCCACGCTTTACTCATGCTTCGCCTTCTTGATCGAGCATGTGCAAGTCAAATATCTTTTTTATTTCTCCCAACCGAATTGGAATGATAACCGTATATACATCGAGTGATGTACACTCCTTTGTCAACTCATCGTACTCTTCATTACCTTTTAGCGTGAACCCATTACAGGTGTACGATCTGGCCTGAGCGAATATTCTCAAATTCTCTCGACCTCTACTAACGCGCCCTTGTGACAACCTTCCGCTTTTATTGTTGATATAAGATACCTATAGAAACGCAGGTAGAGTTCGTCTTCACTCCATCCTTCAAATAAAGTTTCCGCGACAACTTAGTGTTTAGAACGATGTCAGTCTGAAATGATATCTATATTCTTAGCTGAACTGGGCATACATTTGACTCTTTCTAGGAAAACATTGCGACTTTGCTAAATACCCTTTGGTGTATGAGTAATATTTTTTATAAGGCATCACTTGTCCTGCAGGGTAACCTTAGTAAATACAATGTGGGTGTAGCGTGCAGCACATATACAATAACACACAAACAAACACGCTTACACTCTCTATAAACAAACTCGAAATCGGCTAGCGCAGCCAATAGTCAATTCATATCTCTTGTTGTTACTGTTGTTGTACAACTACTAAATTAAAGAAATTTATTATGATTTTGACAGCACTTAATTGAATATATCCGAATTTAATTGACAAAACATGCAAGCCTACATACTTATACATACATATGTACATGCATATGTTGATGCTACTGCATTTAAAGCAGAAAGCTCCCGCGTTGTTGGTTGGCAACTTGCTGATGTTGGGATGCTGCATAGCATTTTAAGGAACCAACGCTGGCGTGATATGAACCAAAAGCGATCATAATTGAAAATTTATACGTTTAAAAGCATTAATAAATACATATGTGTAAGCAGCTTTATATTGAATATACTGCTGAATGCCAAACTAGCGATTACACAGTTGCGCGCAAAATATTTATTGATCTCATGCGACTTTGAGCTTTCAATACTGGCATGTAAGCCAAAAAGCGTATACAAAAACAGCTAAATACTTCATTTATATATACATATGTCTGTCTATAATTCAATGCATATTGCGAAAATCTTTGATTAATTGCCTACAGACGCGCTGAGCAACACCACACAGCAAGCAAAGCAATGAAGCAATAAAATTTTGCTGAAGTTGCAACTACACACACACAAGTGTATACGTATACAAATTGGGGTTTCTCATATATAAAGTTATAATATATCTGATGTGGAATAGAATATGTTGTAGCTACATATGTAAGTGACTAACAGCATTTGTTATGAAACATGCATAATTTTCTTAAATCAATTAGCAGGCAGCAGCGTATGAGACTGTGTAAGTACATTTAACTATAAATTCGATATAAAGCGCACGTGCATGCATATGTGTGTGTATTTTTGCAACTTTATATGACTTCATGTATTTCATGTTGTGAAATATTGAATTATTAGAAATATGATTGCTACAAAATTAATGTTGACATATATTTTTTTTAATATCTTAATTTTACAAAGGAATATATAGTTACTTAACAAAATAAATATACACTTAGTTTATGCTGAAAAAAACTTAAATGCAGTGGTTCACAGCTTAATTGATAATTTTCATTTAAAATATCGCAAATTCCCTAAAAGAAACCACATTCAAAAAAATCTCAAAGGTTATTCAAAGGTAAGGAGAGTTTCAAAAAATGACCATCAAAATTTTCAAATTCTTTTTTCAGAATTTCTAGAAAATTTTTGAGTATGCAGTTTTGTAGCCCAATAGATTTTAGTATAATAATGTGCAAGTTAGAAATAGCTCAAAATTTTTCCTGAATTTTCAGAATTTTTTTCATCGAGAGTGTTGAGCAATTTCTTCCAAACAAAATGCATTTCTGTTCATGCGATGTATGGAAGAAATTGCTCGACACCGTCACCTCGACCTTTACCTCTGTTACCTTTAACTTTGCCTTTAACTTTACCTTCACTTTTACCTTTACATTTATGCTTATCCTTTTCTCTTTCCCTATCTCATTTTCCTTCTTCTTCTCCTTTCACTTTTCTTATCCTTTTACTGCCACGTCTTCTTTTATTTTCTTTTCGTTCCTGTTAATCTCGTACTCTTTCTTTCCCTTCTTGAGAGGAAAATCGCCTCGACAGCCTCCTGGAAAACGCCCTATTCCATCAAATACTTAAAAAACGCATTACTTCTCAATCTTTTTCTTAAACGTCTCATCTCGCTAAAATATTGAAAGATACCATATATTTATCACAGAATTGGTTTTAAGAATGCCCTAGTGCACAAGCTTTTTCAAAAACGGCCTGTCTTATAATAACTCAACAAATTCAAAACTTCAATACATTTAGAACTGAGTTGGGGCGTTTTTGAAAGAAATTCTGAGATAGGATGTTCATCAATCGAATTCAAAAATAATTGTTTTCAATAAAGTTTCGAGATAGACCATTTTTTAGATATATTATGAACTAGTGTGTACTTCAAAAAACTCGAATACAGAGGACTGTAAGCGAGAAAGATATTTCACACAGCAGTCGATATGAAAATAGGTAAAATTTTATATTGAATTAAGCGCGGTATATATATATATCAAAAGAAAAGACTTAAGAAAAATATCGTATATATTTCTTGCATGAAAAATAGTAGAAGCCAAGTAATTTTGACATTTCCTTTATCAACAGAGAGAAGCGGCGTTAACTCCCTGCAAGACACGAAAGTCAGATTCAGATATGCATAAGAAGAAAATTTTCCTTAAGTTAGCATATTCAAATTGAAAATGCACTTAAATTAACTAGAATAAAGTAAACAAGAGAAAAAGAACACTTGTGCTCAGTTAGAATTGTAAATTTTATTCAAAAAACTCATAAGCACAGTCACTGTTATCCTTGGTATTTAACCGATTGTGTACTTACACTCGGTTTATGCTGAAAAAAACTCAAATGCAGTGGCTCACAGCTTAATTGATAATTTTCATTTAAAATATCGCAAATTCCCTAAAAGAAACCACATTCAAAAAATCTCAAAGATTATTCAAAGGAGAGTTTCAAAAAATGACCATCAAAATTTTCAAATTTTTTTTTTTCAGAATTTCTAGAAAATTTTTGAGTATGCAGTTTTGTAGCCCAATAGATTTTAGTATAATAACGTGCAAGTTAGAAATAGCTCAAAATTTTTCCTGAATTTTCAGAATTTTTTTCATCGAGAGTGTTGAGCAATTTCTTCCATACAAAATGCATTTCTGTTCATGCGATGTATGGAAGAAATTGCTCAACACCGTCACCTCGACCTTTACCTCTGCTACCTTTTTTTTTTTTTTTTTGCGGGGAGGCTGAAAAATGCCTAATGCACCATAATTGCTGCCGTCGCAGCAACCGTATGTCCGTAGACTAAAAAACAGCCCCGTTCTGGAACCGTCGCCCACCCCGGCACCACTTTCGCATTACTTCAGGGTGGCGTTCCATATTTCTCTTTTTTTAAGAGCCTACTGTTGTCCCTGCGTCCAGGTTCCCGCTATTTGCTCTGAGTGTCCATTTAATCGCCACTGCTTCGCATGCGCATTTCTCTGCGCTCCCTCTCAGCATCCATCAGGCGTGTCATTACTATAAATGCCATTTTGCTCACTGCAGTCCAGCATTCTTTCCTGCTGCACATATGTGAAACTAAATTTCGCGTGGTAGGTTCCTTCCCAAAGACTCCATGCAAGGTGAGTCTTTCTTCGTGGAAACGGGGGCAGTAGAACATGACGTGTTCTGCGTTTTCTAACTCTGTGGTACACATTGGGCAATGAGGATCTTCCTCTATCCTACGCTTCCATAAATACTCTTTGAAACCGCCATGTCCACTCATTATCTCAAACTATGTTATCAACTAGTGTGAAAGTCCAATGACCTTTACTCGAGGCCTCCCACCGTTCTTGCCACTTAGCTATTGTTTGTGTCCTTGCTCTTTTCTTGTCTTCTTCAGATGGTCGCTCGATATTAGTGTTATACAGATCGGTTATTTCGCTTGCCAGTAAGTCCACTGGGATTTTCCGGGTTAGAACCAGGATCGCGTCGTCGGACACTGTCCGATAAGCACTTGCTATTCTTAAAGAAGCAAGTCGGTACGCTGCTAATATATATTTTTGATGGGTCTGTTTAGATCCATACCACACTGGTGCTGCGTATAGTATTATTGAGCTGGTTACTGTGGACAATAGCTGACGTATAGCTTCGCTCGGACCACCAATGTTAGGCATTATTCGCATAAGTGATCCATTAACTTTGGTAATTTTCTCCCCCACCGCTCTGAAGTGCTCTTTGAAAGTTAACTTAGAGTCAATGTGCACTCCTAAGTATTTTAAGGAATCCTTTGAGGTGATTTGATGATCCCCGACAGTTAAGACTAACTCGTTCGCCGACCGTTTTCAGCTTACTAATACCACTTCCGTCTTTTGGCTAGCCAACTCTAGTCCTGTATTGGTCAGCCATTCCTTTATTCTTGCTACGGCGTCATTACATAATGCTTGAAGCAGGTCCAGTTTCTTGACCACTACTACCACTGCAATATCATCAGCATATCCCACAATTTGCGTGTTTTCTGGTAGATCAATCTTTAGCACCACGTCATACATTACATTCCAAAGCGTTGGACCGAGAACAGATCCCTGTGGGACGCCTCCTGTGATTTTGTACTCTTTTGCTCCTTGATCCGGGTCAAAAAGAAGTACTCTGTCTTTAAGATAGCTACCTATAATTCTGCGTAAGTAAGCTGGAGTGCCGAAGCTTTGCAGCGCTGCCATTATCTGCATCCAGTTCGCAGTGTTAAAAGCATTCTTGATGTCCAACATAATGCTACCTTTAACTTTGCCTTTAACTTTACCTTTACATTTATGTGTATCCTTTTCTCTTTGCCTATCTCATTTTCCTTCTTCTTCTGCTTTCATTGTTCTTATCCTTTTACTGCCTCGTCTTCTTTTATTTTCTTCTCTTTCTTGTTAATCTCGTACTCTTTTTTTCCCTTCTTGGGAGGAAAATCGCCTCGACAGCCTCCTTTTTCAAAAACGGTCTGTCTTATAATAACTCGACAAATTCAAAACTTCAATACATTTAGAACTGAGTTGGTGCGTTTTTGAAAGAAATTCTGACATAAGATGTTCTTCAATCGAATTCAGAAATAATTGTTTACAATAAAGTTTTGAGATAGATAATTTTTTAAATATATTATGAACTAGTGTGTACTTCAAAAAAACTCGAATATAGAGGACTGTAGGCGAGAAAGATATTTCACACAGCAGTCGATATGAAAATATGGAAAATTTTATTTAGAATTAAGCGCGGTATACACATATCAAAAGAAAAGACTTAAGAAAAATATCGTATATATTTCTTGCGTGAAAAATAGTAGAAGCCAAGTAATTTTGACATTTCCTTTATCAACAGAGAGAAGCGGCGTTAACTCCCTGCAAGACACGAAAGTCAGATTCAGATATGCATAAGAAGAAATTTTTCCTTAAGTTAGCATATTCAAATTGAAAATGCACTTAAATTAAAGAGAATACGCTAAACAAGAGAAAAAGAAGATAGATTGCAAATTGCATTCAAAAAACTCATAAGTACAGTCACTGTTACCCTTGGTATTTAACCGACCGTGTTCTTACAGGGTCGTTACTCAGTAAATAACAGCCATCATCCAGTGACCTTTCTTAGCTTCGTATCACGCTCAATTCTTACGGGAATGCTCTGGATCAATGGGAGACTTGAGAAGCAGAGGTCGTTTTGTACACATAAGCTATGTTAGGCAGATATCGCCGTTCTTTTTCATTTAACACATACGCACGGCTAAATGCCAAGCAGCGACATCTATTTTTGAAAAAGTAGGTTTATTATAGGTAGCATTGCCAAACTAAATACAAGAAATGAACAAATTATCTGGCTCACAAATTGAACCCGACTTCTAGCTGGATTTATATATATGGCTCAAATCGTTGTTGTTATTTATCTAGCTCAGGATCTTTGGGACCGGATGATTTCTAATAAGACGCAAATATATTTCTTGGCGAAACCTGTGCATGCTTGCAAAAAAAGTCTTTAGAAAAAGGTAGCAGAAAGCGTAGAAATTTTCTTGAGAGGTGGATAGTACTGGGGTAGCACTGGCTTGTCCGTGTGGATCTCACAGACTGAATCAGTCCATAATTTTGTAGAAACTACTTGAGATATTTTTCTTGAGTATTTCTTGCGTTGCTAATACTGCGCTTTATGCTAAAAACTAGAAATGTGGCATAGCATTCACATACATAAAAATTGTTTTCATAATCTTAGATACTCAAAGCTTTTACATAACTGAACTTAATAAAAATACTTGTATGATGACAATCTTCAGTACAGCAATTGATAGACTAGATAAGACAACATATTATCAGGTAATAAAAAACATACTTTAAATAAGTAGATACATAGTCACAAAGATATATAAATACATACGTGCATATATTTACTTTATGGTAGCAATCAAAAAGCAACAAAATATATAAATAAATCAAATGTCATGATTAAGTAGGATATGTAAACTTTACGAATAACAAAGGCGTTTGATTGTCAACGACAGTAGTCGAGCAGACAGACCACGCCTATAATAAAAAAAAAGAAAAACAAGTAAGGAAGTGTAAATTCGGGTGAAACCGAACATTACATACCCAGCTGTACACTTGAAATGTTGTTGTTGTTTGTTTTGTGTGCTTTATATGGTTCTATTCTGAAATAATTTTTCTTTGAGTTATGGCTCCAGAAACATAGAAAATTGCTTAGTTATAAAAGGCGCGGTGCCACATTGCCGCATGCCCATTTTTTAAAGTTTGAAGTTTTTCCTATTTATTGTTATAAATCCACTTGGGAAATGAAATACCATTGATATAAAGCTCTTTTTGCAAAGATATAGCTTATTTTATTCGTCCACGACTCTTTTAATAATCTTTCATATAAAAGTGGGCATGGTTCTTAACCGATTTCGTTAATTTTTCTTCAAAGCATTCCTTAGATTAAAGGCAACCTCTCTGCCGAATTATGTTACGATAGATTTAACGATTTTTGATTTATGATTAATAATATTTGTAAAATTGATTTTATCACAAGTGGGCGGTGCCACGCCCATTTAAAAATTTTGTTTTCAAATTTTTATCAAGAGTCTCAATATCAGTCCACACGTCAAATTTCAATATTCTAGGTGTATTATTTAGTAAATAATCAGGTTTTTTGTGTTTTCCAAAATGTTATATATATAAAAAGTGGGCGTGGTTATCATCCGATTTCGCTAATTTTCAATACCAATCTATTTTGGTCCAGAAAAGCTCCTGTACCAAATTTGGTGAAGATATCTCAATATTTACTCAAGTTATCGTGTTAGCGGGCAGACGGACCGACGGACATGGCTCAATCAAATTTTTTTCGATACTACTGATTTTGATATATGGAAGTCTATATCTATCTCGATTCCTTTATACCTGTACAACCAACCTTTATCCAATCAAAGTTATAATACCCTGTGTACAAGTACAGCTGGGTATAAAAATACAAATAAATCCATATTTTATCACGTACAGTTGACTATATAGATAACTACTGTGCCGATCAGCAAATACAAATTCAAGGCATTCTATGAGCAAGCACTATCATTTTCTCACTCTCTTATTATCTGGCTCTTTTTCGATTTTGTAACTACTTTAACGCTATTCGCTGCGCACTGACATTGGAAATATTTTAATATATATTTATTTATTTATTTTTTTTTTTTTATTAGTATTATTATCTATACTTTTATCGAGATATCAAACTGTAGTTAGTAGCAACTGATTTTTTTACTCTTTCACTCACTCAATAATGCGCTCTTAATCATATTAATGCCAAGCTACTTATGTGTTGATGTACTGAGGTACTTATAAGTGTCGTCTGTATAATTATTTATTCAAAATTGTGCAAACTTAGTGATACATGTGGATTTATTGCGTAAATGATAATGATATTAGATAGTTGCAAAATATATATAATATATATGTATGAGTAAACTTGTAGCGTGAAAGGGGCACATCCGTTCCGCTTTCGTCGTACTGGAAGGGATTAAACATGCCGCTCGCTACCTGTTAGCTCATTATGAAAGAGATTTTCCTCAGGGAGGCGGATGTGAGATGGAAGAATGTTCAATTCTGCTATCAAACTTAGGTCGTATGCCCTGAATGGGAAAAATCTGCTTCTTCTTGGAAGGGGAGTCATATCGCTGGTGGTTTGACTTACAACCGGCCACATAGCAATCGGGTGGCATGCACAACGGCTTGGTGCTCCGTATAATGGCTACTGCAGGAGTTGTAGAGACAAGTAGGGACTAGAAACAGCTAAGCACTTCTTGTGTGATTGTCCTTCGTTTTGGCACAAGCGAAAGAAATTTCTGAAATGTCCCTTCTTTGATAATCTTTGTAATCTGGCTAATTTGGGACCTAAGAAATTCCTGAGATTTGCTGAATCGACCTGTTGGTTTGAGTAGGGGAGAGATGTACGTGATATCACAACGGGACTTTTATGGGCCTAAGTGCACTGATGCTCGCATTGCGATCCATTCTAACCTGACCTAACCTAACGTGAGTACCTGCCTTTTTAACCTCAAGCTCACAGTGTCAAAATACAACCTATCTAATTGCAGGATCAGTGTACCAACTATCGGCTCCATGTTTTCTGCCCAAACACTTCATAGTCGAGTCATTGGTGCCAAATTAGTTTATAATCGGGTGTATAATCATAAGATCTAATCTGGGTCAGATACGGTGTCTATCAAGCTTTTTACCATTTTAAGCAAAATGTCATCCGGTTGGAGGCCAACTCCAACTTGAGTTCCATTACCATTCCATACTAAGCATAAATAATTCGCTGCATCATGTTCTAATGCCTTAGCTCATCAGATATATAATACAATTACACAATTTTAATACAAGTATTAAGACGGCCGTGCACCAGGATATCCTGCATCACAATGAAGGGATGTGATTACAGCCTTGTCAGCACATGGATTTGAAATGTCCACTAGCTGTAGAATAACAACTTTGACGTCACGTGTTCAAATCTTCGGCCCTTTGACAATGCAATAAGATACAAGATACATCTTCTTTAAGCACAGCTACTTATCACTTTTTCTCTAGATCCGATGTCATCGTTCAGCGTAGCCTAACGCAATTTCAAACATTTCAAACAAAAAAAGAGTGAGCGCAAACTTACTCCTACAGTTATCAACTGTTATATACAAACGACGGGTCATGATGTATATTCTGACTGGACACTTCCTTCTGGCGTCACATGCTTTTAAACTAGCCTTATCAGTGATAGCACATGTAGGAAGAGCGCGTCGAAAGAGGATACGATTGAGCACGTTTTGTGCTCGTGCCCTGTGCTTGCAAGTCTAAGACTTCAGCTATTAGCAACTATCAGATCTAGAAGCAGCAAGTAGCGTAGATCCTAGAAAGCATCTAGTTTTTACCAAGAGGACGCATATATTTTATAACATATGTCCTAATTTCTGATAGGGGTTTTCAGTTTGGTCGCTAAGGAAATTTCTGGTTACACTATGGACTCATTCAGTCAAAGTGAGGTCCTCACAGCTGAACCTTACCTAATTGGGCCGCTAAGTCAGTTTTTTATATAGAGGAATAGGAGCTAGCGGCCACCGTGGTGTGATGGTAGCGTGCTCCGCCTGCCACACCGTATGCCCTGGGTTCGCACCCCGGGCAAAGCAACATCAAAATTTTAGAAATAAGTTTTTTCAATTCGAAGAAAAATTTTCTAAGCGGGGTCGCCCCTCGGCAATGTTTAGCAAGCGCTCCGGGTGTATTTCTGCCATGAAAAGCTCTCAGTGAAAAGTCATCTGCCTTGCAGATGCCGTTCGGAGTCGGCATAAAACATGTAGGTCCCGTCCGGCCAATTTGTAGGGAAAATCAAGAGGAGCACGACGCAAATTGGAAGAGAAGCTCGGCATAAGATCTCTTCGGAGGTTATCGCGCCTTACATTTAATTTTATATTAATAGGAGCTTCACAGTCGGTAATTATAACGCAACATTTAGGATTCGCCTCTTGCCGGTGTGGGTGATTTCCAATAATTGTATTCGCATAGCAACTGCTTGAATCCGATAATGCAAAAAAGTTAAAATAAATTTCTTTCTGAACCAATTAAGATTGTTTGTTTGCTGCTTGTCGATTTTTGCTTTTTCAACAATCAAATAAATACTTTCATAAAGAACGGATGTTTACTTTAAATTAAATGTAAATATATTGTAACGAATGTTGGGAAATTCCTGATAATTATGCACCTTCTACTAACGTTGGAATCGCTGAACTGTCGAATAAATAACTCAAATATTCAGTATTGCAAAGTGGTCTTCATTTAGACTATTTTGGGAGTAGTACTTCACAACTAATAGCGTGTTTAAATCAAACTGATTAGTTATTCCTCAGCTTGCGCTGCTTTTATACAATCTGTTGCCTCGTTCGCATATTTCTCCTAAGGTCTATACTTTTCACGAACATAGAACAATTGTATCGCATACCTAGAGATTTAGCTATATGCGTGTATATGTGTGTGTAACAACTTCTTCTCTTAGCTGATGACTACATATGTGTATGTGAGACAATCTCTTTGCTTTAAGCTGCCGGTTATGTGTGTGGAACATTCTTTGTCGCCTTCTATGTAAGTGTATAAACAGATTACTTTGATGTGTTCATGTACACAAGTGTGTCTGCTTGCTTTATTGTTATTGTGCATTTATTCACTACCAGCCTAGTGATGCTAACATTAGCCACAATATTATCAAATTTTTAAATAAATGTTAAAAAAATAGTAACATTAAATTTCACACAATCATCAGTCTTGGGTATAAGCCTTAAAATATGTATGTACAGAACTTGTTATTATAAGCAGTGACTTGCTGATTCTGCTGTGGGCATAAGCTTTACTTGGCTGTAGGAAAAGCGTAGCTTCCAATCCTCCGAGTAACTCTCAGTGTCTAGCTTCATTTTGTATTGTCATATTTTTGTTAATTTATGCATGCTATTACTTTTTGATAGTGCTATATAGCACACGCTAGTCGGAATATTTGACAAGAACTATCAGATAGGTAACGCCACTCTTGTATTGCCATACATTTTGTAGCGCAAAGAACGAATCTACTAATTGACCCCAACCTCAATTTAGACCCAATCTTCAGTGAATTTCCTCTATTTTTCTATCAACTAAGCAAATTCTGGCTATTTCTGATAATATCATCTATACATCATATATATCTTCTAAATTTTCACTATTCATTCGGCACCAACATAATTAAGTTATTATTTATTTACTTTTGTCATATTTTTGCTTGTCAACATTTATGTTTATGATTTTGTTAAATAGTTCCAACATGTTTTCATCAACTTTATATGCGCTGACACATATCCACACCACTTCATATATCAATGCAAACAAAGATTAACTGTATTACTTAAGCATAAATATATATTTTTTTTTTTACTAAAATTTCGAAACTAAATTTATCTATTAAAAGATTTTTCTGGAGCGCATACCTGCGTACATATATTTTACATATCTCAAATTTTATTTGTTTACATTACTGTGGCTTATGTTTTGTTTATAGTTTAATTTAATCTATCAAAGTTGCAGCAAAGCATATAGTAAAGCGACAACAATAAGTTTTTTTCTTTTCTATAAATTTTTTTATTTATTTTTTTTTTTTGTTTTAAATCGTGTTATTTGTCATGTTTGAATTAATGAGGAATCTTGATGGTATAAACATACATACCCAATGCGTTCTTTTCTATCAAAGAAAAATATCGGTTTTCTTTAAATTTTTTGGCAGCTAAATAACGTGAATTAGAACAAGAATCAATACAAATACAATTAACAACAAAAATAGCAATGTAGCGCTAATGAAAGTGTCGCATACATAAAAATATGTAACATATGTGCATTATTTAGTATATGTTTTAGTATATTTTTAAATGTTCTGTGACTAATTTGCAACTTAAAATGCGTTTGCTTAAAATTAAATCAGAGCAGATGCGTATATGTGACGAAATCGAAGAATGTGGCACATATTTCCAACATATTTTTTGTGAGCAACATGTTTCTCAACATTTTATGTTGCTAAAAAAATTGTGTTGCTATACATTTTATGTTCCAAAAATAATTGTTGCTAAATATTTTATATTGCTAAATGTTATGTTAAATGTAATGCTTAGCATTTTATTTTGTCAAGCCTTTCACATTGCCAAATTTTTTATGTTGCCAACGATTTTACCCCTACAAACATTTTACGAATCATTTTGTTTTCTCAATTCTCCGATAATTGATATATATTGCCTTCATCCCTTGTCAAATTTGGCCTAAAGACAAGCCGATTTTGGTATTGTGTGGCTTCCTCACTACCATTAAAGCAAAATGTTGCTACACACTCTACGTAGCTGATATAAACATTTGTTGTTAAACGTTATATGTTTCTGTATAATAAAAATGTAATATCCCTGAAAATTATACTCTTTGTCATCATTTATTGGCGCCAAACGCCTAAGCGATTTCGTAACAAGTCACGCCAGGTATTCCTTTCTCGCCATAACTGATGCCAATTGGGAGCACCAAGGATGGTCAAGTCTTCATCCAGCTGCCTCTTCCAACTCAGTGCCCCCCCCCCCCCCCATTCTTCTGCTTCACCTTACTTTTTTGGCCGGAGCGTCTACGTCCATTCGCATAACATGATCTAGGCAGCAAAGCCTTTGGGTATTTATTCGCTGCACTATCGTCATATCTGCGTAAAGCTCATACAGCTCATCATTATACCTCTTTCGATACTCGCCGTCGATATCACGGACTGAATCATAAATCTTTCGTAAAACTTTTCTTTCCAGCACTCCAAAAGCCATCTCATCTTCTCTTGACAACGTCTATGATTCCGAGCCATACATCAGCATAAGTATGATGAACGACTTGTATATCGTGATTTTTGTTCGTCGAGAGAGGAATTTACTTTTTAATTGCCTACTCAGTGCAAAGTAGCACTTATTGGCAAGAGTTATTCTCCATTTGGTTGCTAAGCCGAAATTGTTTTTGCTGTTAATGCTGGTTCAACAGTGACCTTGACAATGCACCAACTCTTTCTTGGATGACAGCAAATATTATATCAATTACCGCAAAACACGCTTTTTTTTGCTCCATTTTATAAGTAAATATTTCCGTAAAATAAATTTTATTTTCATATCATTAGAAAAACAAGTGAGTTTGTTCGGGTGAAAATATTGTTTCCTTAGAAACAATTAAGTTTTTTGTTTGCAGCTTGTGCATCTTTGTATATTCAACAAATATTTTTTTCGATGTGTGTTTAATCACACACTTGTTTTGAAATTAGTCGGGTACAAATGTAAGGAACGAGAGACTTAGAGTACGCTTACACAGCCACCGATTTTGATCGCCCGATGCCGATCGTAATCGTCCGATAAAAATAAACAAGATGAGCGTGTGTACATTTCTACTGATCACCTAATTGTTGTCGGCCGTTGTCGTTTTTAACTGCCGATAAATTAGCGCATGTTCAATTTTATCGTCCGATTGCGTGCATTTACTGTGATAAATTCATTATTTGTGCGATGGACTGAAAAATTAATTAATTGTATGCAAAACAGACGCCCTTTATGGGATAAACAAGCGTATTTTTGCGAAAAAGTAAAATGTAAGAAAAAAAGCAGCTGATTGCCAATTTTCGGTTTATCGGTGGCTGTGTAAGCGTACCCATAGCCAACGCAGCCGCTGCGTTTTAATTCGCTGGACAATGTTGATATCTGCGTAAAGCTCGTACAGCTCATCGTTAAATCTTCTTCGGTACTAGCCCTCGTCAACGCGTAGAGGTCCATAAATCTTTCGAAGAACTTTTCTTTCTTACAGAGCGAGAGCACAACAAATCTTAAAACGTGATCAAATCTAAAAATGTGCTCATCGTCAACATATGAAACAGCAACACACTGTTGAGTCATCTGATTACAATGTCGTACAAATAAAAAAAAAATGTGTATGTTTTACGGTCTAAGTTATGTAAGAGTTTACAAAAATAGTAACCTTGAATTTCACACAATCATCAGTTTTGGGTATAAGCCTTAAAATATGATTCTGCTGTGAGCATTAGTTTTACTTGGAGGTTGTAAAGGCCTAGTGTCCAGTCTTCCGACGTGTATATGTATACCATTTTATATTTATTCTATGTTAAATTTGATGGTGTTGTCGGAAAGGATGTGATTCCGAGCATCACTCAGTGCCTTGATTAAGTTTGTATAAAATCGTTATATTTTTGTAAGTTTATACATGCTATTTGTTTTTGAAACTTTTCTTATAGAATATGATAGTCAGAATATTTGAGAAGGACTATCTGAAAGTCAACGCCACACCTCAACCTTACTTTAAACCCAATCTCCAGTGAATTTTCTCGATTTTTCTATCAACTTAACAAATTTTAGCTATTTCTAATAATATCATCTAAACATCTTATATATACATACATATATTCATAAATTATTCAGCATCAACATAATTTAAGTTATTTATTTTAGTTACAAAATCTATATAATAATTTTCTAAATTTTTTTCGTCATCATATGTATTTTTGCTTGTCAACATTATTATTTATGATTTTGTTAAGTAGTTCTATCATGTTTTCATCAACCTTGTATGTGCTGACACATATCCACATCACTTCATATATCAATGCAAACAAAAATTAGCTGTATTACTTAAGCATAAATCTCCTTTTTTTACTAAAATTTCGAAACTAAATTTATATACTAAACAATTTTTTTTGGAACGCCTTTATATTAACATACCTGCGTACACAAATTTTACATATCTCATATTTTATTTGTTTATATTACTGTGGCTTATGGTTTGTATACAATTTAATTTAAAAACCTAATAAAGTTGCAACAAAGCACATGTTCAAGCAAAAACAAAGAATTATTTTCTTTTCGATACATTTTTTTTTTTTTTTTTTTTTTTTAAATTGTGTTATTTGTCATGTTTGAATTAATGAGGTATCTTGATGGTTTATACATATATACCAAATGCCTTCTTTTCTATCAAATAAAAATTTCGTTTTTTTATAAATTTTTTGGCAGCTAAATAACATGAATTAGAACAACAATCAATACAAATACAACTAACAACAAAAATAGCAATGTAGCGTTTGTTATAGAGCTAATAAAAGTGTCTTATACATAAAAATATGTAACATTTTCACATTATTAGTATATGTTTTAATATGTTTGTAAATGTTCTGTGACTAATTTGCAACTAAAAATGCGTTTGCTTAAAATAAAATCAGTTTAGTTGTGTGTATGTCACAAAAACAAAGAGGCACATATTTTTGATTTTTTGTGTTTTTTTTTTTTTTTTTTTTGTGGGAAACATGTTTCTCAAAATTTTATATTGTTAAACATTGTATGTTTCGAAACAAGGTACAGCATTATATGAATCGAAATTTGAATAACGCCCTAACTCAGTTTTTGTTTCGAATTATCTCCGATTTTGTTTAAAAAACGCCCTGTTTATGAAACAAGTTCTGAATTAGGGAATTTTTGTACCAAATTTTGAAAAAGTGCGTTATTGAAAGGTTTTCTCACATATAGCGTTTTCGAAACGGCAGCCGAAATAGGGTGATATTCCACTCAGCAGTCGATATTAAACATCAAGCAGGAAAGACTAAAGGCTCACTATGGGCATACTAACTGAACATTTTTCTCTCGCGTAGCATACTTGTAAGTTAGACGTCATCACTACCAGCGCAGTCGAACACGTTCTATGCTCGTGCCCTGCGCTCGCAATGTCTGCAGCCTTGAGCTATTACAGGCTTCAGAGTGGCCAGACCTCGAGGCAGCAATTAAACTAGCTTCTGAAAAACGTCTAGTATTTGACTTAAGAACCTGTTTAGTTAGCAAAAGGTTGCTAGCTTTTTTTTTGGTGCATAGTCTTAAACGTTCAAGGTGACATTAAATTATTTACCAAGCAAAATGTAGTTACAAATTGAATGTTGCTGTATATCATTAAATTTTTCTGATGCTAAAAAATTATTTTAATTTAAGTTTAAAACAATTTTCTCAAACATTGTTTAGTCTACAAGTTGCTAGCGATCTTTTGTTGCCCAGTCTTCAACGTTAGCGAGTGGTAATAAAAGTTAAGTTTAGCAAAAAAAAAAATTATCAAATATTTTATTGCAATGCTTATACAATATGAAAAACTTAAAGTTTTACGATTTACTTGTCCAAAATTTGGGAATTTTTTTGCCGCAACACGCATTACAAATAAATTTGTTCATACACTCAGCATTTGATACGTTTCACTTTTTAAACTTTCATGTGAACTGTATAATTGTTAGCAAAATATAAAAATAAATTTAATTAAATTTAATCATGTGATGTACAAGCATTGTTAAACGTTCAGCTGATTTATCTTAACCTCATTATCTACGCCTACAATAGCACGTGGAAGCTTATGCAAATATTTCAGTAATGTCTGTATATGAAATTAGGTACAGCTACACGATTTATTTCATTGTATTATATTCAGTTAAGTAATCTATTTATGGCTTTATTTATGATACTATTTTTCTGCGGAGATTTTTGTAATAAAACGTTTCTTTGCACTAAATTCAAATAGGTAATAAATCAGCGCAACAAAGGGTTAAATGTGCATTACGTTTAAGTTAAATACTTAATTGTAAATTATTGAGATTTAAATTTTAGACAATCGAAAAGTTAAATGTAAACATTAGGAATTGCTAAAAACAGAAACATGATGATATAGCACTTTTGGATACCATCAGACTCAAAGTTATATGATATGATTTTGTTATCTTCAGTGTAATTTTTTGTGCTCGTAACACTGAATTTGGTACAATGCCGAAACTGGTTAGTACCCCAACGTTGAGGAGGATTCTCTGACAAAAACAAATGGGATGAATGAGCTTAAGAAATATTACAAAATATTTTTTTAAGGAAGGTAAAGAATCAAGTGGAGTCTAGCTTTCAATAGAGAATATCACATTTCGCACAACGTTAACGAAGTCCTACAGGGTGCGTTTAGCAGGCTACATATATAAACGGCATCGAGGGCCTTAATGTTAATCCAAGCAAGACAGAACTGTTAGGCGACAAAACCAAAGTGCTTCGCTGCCTTAACTAAACGGCACAGAGCTTTCGCGCTCAACTAGAGCTAAGTACAATGGAGTCGAAATAGACAACAAGCTAAACTGGCAATTCAATATTGAAAAAGAGTAGAGAAGGCGTACATCGCCTACCAACCGTGTAAGCGAATAGTTAGCAGAAAATGTGCCTAACACCACGATTTGTCTTTACACAGTACGAAGCGATTGTGTGGTGGCCAGGCCTGGACAAGGAATACAGCATTTGTTTAAGTGACTTCAACCGTGACAAAGGAGCACATAGGTCGTGTCCAACAGACGCATTAAATGTTATCTTTAACCAGCTGCCACTGAAACTACACATACGCCTATTACTACAGCTACTACCATCAGACTCAGGGAGACTAGATGCTGGAACGAAAATCAGTATGGCCATAGAGGTATCGTAAGTAGGCTACTCGATGTAGATTCGACAACAGATTATCTTTCGCCTACATTGAAGTTTGCTTGTCGAGGTGAGTATACCCTCGAGAAAAGATTGGTCAGCCGGCATTGTATGCATTGTATTCACTGACGGGCCCAAAATGCACCGCAGTATTGCTGCAGGGGTCTTTCCCGAAGAGCATTATCAATGCGCCTTTCAAACTCAGCTAGTATTTTTTTAACATGCGCTACTAGAAAGAGGGAAGGGCTGTTGCTTCCTTTTGAAGAACTCTGTACACGTTCGAGAGGTATGAATATTCTCAGACAGCCAAGTAGCACTCATGGTGTTGGTTTCCCTTTATACGGCTACCAAGGCTACCGATAACTATAAGACGGTGCTGCACAATGCAGCAAACTCAGCAACCATTACCTCCACATGGGTACGAGATCACACGAATATAGACGGCAATGAAAAAGCGATTGAACTGTCAAATGGTGGTGCATCGTTAATCGTTAGGGTAAAGCGGTGCATCGGCCGCTTACATGAATAAAAAGTGAGTTTTACCTGTTTATAGCAAACTGCTATTGAAAATTTGTAGTCTACGGATCACCAAAAGAATTTGGCCGAACGACGGCCAATAAAAAAAAATAAAAAAAAAAAACAGGGCATTTAATAAAAGTGTCTACGAATGATATATTTAGAATGACAACCACAACAAGTACAGCATACTCGCCATTTGGCCCACATACACAAAGAATGGGAATCCACTTAACGGAAACGTGCAGGAGATACAACCACGAAGGTTGTAAGAAAACGTTCACCCATTTTCTCTGCGAATATTCAGTCCTGGGATATATCAGGTACCGAAAGCTAGAGGCAATTTCATGCTGTTCGATCTAAGAGAGGTCTCATAGATGACAGCAGCTTTATAGAGCTAACAAAATGGGTCGAAAGAGCGCTACTTGGGTCTTCTCTCGCTGATCGTGCAGCAAAGCAAGAAACCATGACTTCGTAGAACTTGTCTGCTTCGGAGATATTTTCACTAGCCCTAAGCTGTCAAGAACTTAGGTTAGAGGAAATAATAACTTTTGGGAAAATAAATTGAGATAATTGAAATTTCTTTGCATTTCTTCATCACACTATGTTGCTATCCCTTACAGCTTTGCTTAAAATAATTATCAATTTTAGATTATTAAACAATTTTAAATTCGCTCCTTCAATGCGGTATTCTTTCCTGCGCTTCGTCAAAATCTATTAACTTTATCAGCATTTTCTCAGTAAAGCTGCATAAAAAATTTCACACAAAAATCGAAGCAAAGTCTAATTAAATCATCAAAAAATGTGTGCTAAATCCCCCATCATATTAAAACAGCAATAAAATCTGAAATAGTAAACCAACAACAACAGCTGCCACAACAAAAACAAAAAGGAGTAAATAACTCTACGCAACAATCTATATTACAAGAAAGTAAGTGTCCTAGCAACATTGTTGTTTGCACCCATCGAGGGAGAGAGAGAGATAGAGCTAAGCGCTGGAGACGGATATCCGTAGGTTTGTGGCTGGCTATACTGCATTTAATCTGTAAGTCATCAACCGCAGTCACCCCGCCGGTTTAATAGACCGTAATTAAAAAGGATAACGTAAAAATGCGATATAACCGCCGCTAACCCCCTCCCTATTTGACTCATTACAACGAAATTGATGAGGAAAATGATGAAAATAACGAAAATGACGCGGAAATCCTGAGACGCCGTTGAGTTTGAAGCAACGTGTACAGGAAATAGTAGAAGGGAAGGAGAACATGAGGTAGTTGATGGGTAAATAGCAGTGGCTAGGGCAGAGCTGGAACAAAATGAATTAAAAGAATATTTCTGGCTAAAGACGCGCAACGAAGCGTTAGCCATTTGAATGCAATAAAATGACGAAATATATTTTTTTTTTGGTTTTTTGAAGGCATACAAAATTTCTATTAACTTACATAGTCGCTTTACCCATACAAACGCATAGCGGCCTTTATTAGTTGGCTATAATGTTCAATTTGCAGACAAATTACAAATAGAGGCAGGGATGTCGGCTGTCCAGTCGAGTGTTAAAAATGAATACGCCTAAGCTCACCATAAAATGTCATATTGAAAACCGAACCAATTAATTAATTACGAAATGACGCGATTGTGATGTGAATATAATTTGACAATCTAGCAAGAGTCTAGCAGCTGCTCAAGAATTTGCGTTTGATTTAGCTGCCCTCCTGTTGCAATTCCGCACTTCTTTGCGACAAACTACCTTTCCCGTCACTGGTGCTACTTTCCCCCACCACCGTCGGCGTTGGGCAATAATTGCTGCAGAGCAATTAACATAATCTGCTGCTTTTGATTTTTATGATTTCTTAGCTCCTTTTGCTTCTCTTCTTGAACTCTTCCCCCTACTTGGTTTCATGTAATGATTTCTTCTTTCACTTGCAGTTAATTTGTTAGTTAGTACAGAGTTTTAATTAGCTTTAAATTTTTATAGTTAAATTTGGTGGGTGTACTAAAGTTTAAATGAGTAATTCATTAGCGTTACTTGAGTGTATATAAACAACTAATTGGGGTGACATTGATTAAATGTGAATTATAGCATGGATGTATTGATTTTTTCAGTTTCTTAGGTTTCTTTCGCTTTCGCGTAGAAATATTACTTTTATACTCAATTTATATTCTCAACTTTCTTCACTCAAATTTTTAGTTTAGTTGCATTTTACTCAAAAGTTATCCTTCGCTAAACTGTTCGCAAACTTGCTAATATTCACTCTCACTTTGTCAATTTCTTTTGTGCATCATTCATCCAACTTCATTCACCTATAAAGCTTGCTCACACTTGCAATAACTCAACTTTCTAACTTTCACTAAAATGTGCACTCAACCGTTCACTCAAGGTTTCCTTAAATTAGCATTGCTTTTTATTTTCTTGTGCTCTTAGTCGATGTTTTCTTAAATTCTGTCTCATAGGCTCGAGTTCTTACTCACTATTCAATTTTCACTCATTATTACACTCGAAATTTTAGTTATATTTTAACAAAGGTAATTCGTCTTCTTCTTTTATCGTTCGCATTTCTCATATCTTTTCTTGTACATTTTACTCATATCCATCCTCACATTTTCAATTACAACAGCCTTATTTGTAGAAAAACACTCATTGTTGCACTCAAACTTCTAGTTTTAAGTTTACACAACAAATTCTTTTTATATTTTTTTTTTTTTTCAAAAATTTTGTTCGCATTTTTCATTTTGGTTCTCATAGTCAACAGTTTTCTCAAAATTTTAGTTAAATTTTCGTTTTATCCTCACTTGTTTCTGTATTCCCACGCATTATATAACTCAAACTTAAAGTTGTTTCTTCTTTTCTTAATTTGGCTAAAATTATTCTTTTTCTATTCTTTTTCCTAAAATGTTACTCTCTTTTCCGACTCCTTATTTCGCTCAAACTTTTGGTTAAGTCCATCTTCTAAAACTATTTCTCAGACTTGAAAAATTTTCCAATCACTTTAATTTTACCTACATTATCTAACAAGAAATTTTATCTTACATTTACTTACATTTCTTTGACTAAAATCACTCCAAATATTGTGAAATATTTTGAGTCAGGAAGCAGTTGTGAGTGTTATGATGCTAAAATGGTAGCACTTGTGAATGTAATTGTAGCCTTTGCTCATAACACCCTCCACTGCACTCTCACTCCAAAATTTACTCACCTTTTTCGTCACATAATTGCGCCTTGTATCTTTCCTACTTTCTCATTCAATCCCACAACAATAACTTCACTCGAATTTCTGTCAGCAAACTTTAACTCACACTTTTACTCACATCTTCATAACAAACCAGTATCGGAAACTTGACTAAGCTTTTCGCTAATATTTTTAGTAGTTTTTTTTTACTTCTACCAATCTCTTTATTTTTCAAACTTAATGCTAATTCTAACTCAAACTACCACTCAAAATTTGCTTCACTAATTTCTCGCTTTGCCGTGCCATCTTCCTTGCAACATTTGCACTTATACATCCGCTTGCTCTCTCCTTATTCAATTTTAATCTCATTCTTCATTCATTTGCTCTACCTTTTCCCAACCAACTGCCCAGTTGTTACTTTGCCCAATTTAATCTTCTATCCAAAATCGATAAAGTCCAATTTCTTTCGGTTGCGCCTTCAAGCATTCGTTAATTTCTTGCTTCGCTTGTGTAGCAGTAAACGACAATCCAATTAGTTCTTTTGCAATTATCTTTAACGGAGTAACAACTTGCAATTACAAACATACATAGACACAAAAATATACAAGCAATTATGTAGATACACATTTATCTACAAACGTACCTAGATCTAAATAGCTTTTCTCTTGGAATACGATTCATCTTGGCATTTGGCACATTCTGAAAATGATTGTTGTTGTTTTTTAGTTGCCAGTCAGAAATCAAATTAGACTATTTTCCAAAAATACTTCTTACTAAGTGTTACAAACAAAGATAGGTAACTGTACTGTAAGTTGCAAGTTAGCTAAAATGTTGCTGACTGCTGGCAATTGATTTCGGTAGAAGTTTCAAACTCACCCTCTGTATGCGTCTACCACTTTGGGTTCAGCTCAGTTCAGCCTTTCGAGTTCATATTTTCGACACTTTAGTCTACCTTAACACATTTCCGATATAAACAATACAATGTTGAGTATTTTTCAAGCTGTTGCTTGGACCGAAAACAGTAGTCGAGCAAATAATTATACCGAAATAGTCGCAAAATAATAATGAAAACAATACCCAGATGTCTTCGAAATCTATTTCGAAACTAGTCCGAAAAAGGATTGATAGCGATAAAATCGTAGTAGTAGGGAAAATCGTACCGAAATAGTCGCTAGGGCAATCCCGAAATGAACACCTAAAAATTCCTAAAAATAAACTCAAAATAATATCAAAACATCACGAAATATTAAAGCAATCCTAATCTGTTCAAAAATGACCTTGGCCCAGATAAAAACTGGAAATTATTCCGAATGAGCCCCACAGCTAAGCAGAAAAGAAAGGCGAAATTATTCAAAAATAATCTTGAAACAGCCCCGAAAGCATATGAAGAAATATACAAAAGAAATATTTCGAAACCCATCCCGAGAAACTGTTCTGAAATTATTCGAATATGAAGCTGAAATAGACACGAAAGCAGTTTGAAAATGTTCTGAATATATAATCTCGGTGAATCCCAAAGAACCCCGAAACTATACGCGAAAAAAATGGCCGCAATATTTCCAAATGGTTGCAAAATAGCCACGAAAATCAATAAGAAATGTTCAAGATAAATTTCGAATCGATTCCAAAATAGTTCCAAATTTATGATTTTGAAAACAATATTTTAAAATAAGGCTGAAATAGCCCCGAAAACAATCGAACTGTCGAATAAATGAACTCAAATCTTCAGTATATCAAAATATTCTTTATTTACAGCACTACTATGATAGTAGTAGAAGGTCATAATTGAATTAATCACGTACTTCACTCACAACGTGCTAAAATCAAACTGAATGACCATCACTTGGACTTCGCCGCTTTTATAGCACTCAGTTGCCTCGTTCGCCTATTTTTCCAGGGTCTAGACTTTTCACGCATTGTCTGCTCGATTAGATGCTTTTTTACTTCTTTCAACTCTCTGTATCTCATCTTCGCTGTTGTCATGTATGCATAAGTGTGTAGTTAATCAGTGGTCGTTTCGTTTATTAGCGTTGATTATCGTAACGAAATGATATCGTTTCGTTCGTTAAGCATGCCTGGTTTATTCGTTGCTGTCTCGCTAACGACTAAACGATGGAGAGTAAAGCCGGAGTCATTGGTGCCGTATGTCGTATTGCTGTATCCGTATCCCTAACGTAATCAGCTGTTTAACGTTACGACGGTAAACCAAAACCCAATTGGTTGGCTACGATACGGTTACGACCTTAGCGGCACCAATAATCGATTGCATTGATTCTCATAAGGTTGGTCGAATCAGCTGTTATAAGGTTACCGATACGGTTACCGATAAAGCACCAATGTCTCCAGCTTTAAGCGGGAGTCATTGGTGCCGTATGTCGTATCGCTGTATCCGTATCCTTAACGTAATCAGCTGTTTATCGTTACGACGGTAAACCAAAACCCAATTGGTTGGCTACGATACGGTTACAACCTTAGCGGCACCAATAATCGATTGCATTGATTCTCATAAGGTTGGTCGAATCAGCTGTTAAAAGGTTACCGATAAGGCACCAATGTCTTCAGCTTAAGAATATGTGTAAAGCAAGTCTAGCTCAATTGAGCTATGATGCGCCGACCACTGATCTTATGACATATGCGCTTTTTCTTGCCGTGTTTACGTTTGAGTAATGTCGTCTGCTCTCTTTGCTACAGTGTACATGTGTGGGTATCTGTTTGTAGTCTCAATGTTTTATTATTTACTAGCGGTATAGTGATTTGTTGAGATCGCTAATATTTGCTATAGCATTTCAAAGGAGCCGCTTGCGGATGACGCAAATCAATTTGCGATCGTAGGGCGCTTTGGTATTTTTTAATTATTATCTCCATATCATCAGGGTTTGATGAAAGAGCAGCAATACTACATGTTACGTTTACAAGCAATATAACAATTTGAATAAAATGGTTATGGTTTACCAAATTTTTTGACATGATTTGTGTTTGCTAATTTTTGCAAACATTTTTTGTTTTCTGCCTCTGGGTTGTTAGCATTCACGCCGTACTTCAATTTTCTTCGACTTCCTACCTTTCTTCTACTTTGTATACATTCGCTGACTTCTTTACAAACTAAACGCTTCATTTTGCTTAATTTTATTGATTTCTTCATGATGTGTGACATTTGCTGTCAACAAAATTGTGTGAAGTTGCCGATCCATATATTGTATATGTTAATGGGCAGCAGTTAGTCGCATTTAGTTATGTTCATAAATCGGCATTGCATGTTCTTTTTTTTTTGTTTTTTGCTTTATTATTAAATATAATATTAAGTGTCGTTTTGCATGAGTCGCTGATTGCCAGGAGTCACATTAAACATTCTAAAAAAAAACTAAACGATTGCCTACTCTTTCACTCATACTAATTTGCCAAGTTTCTAAGCTCCCCCGTTGATATGCTTGCGTGTGCGATGCAAAAACAAAAACTAAAATCAGGCTACCTGTTCACGCGGAACCACCACACATCATTCATAGGTAGAAACAAACTCATGCTTCCAGAGTACATATGTGTGCTTGCATGTGTGTGGCTTTTAATAATAAATATGAATAAGTTTATGCGTTCGAATTGTCGTGCTTTATTGCTTTTTCTTGTTTTTGTATTAATTTATTTTGATTATTTTTACGATTTGCAATCGCAACTTTAATTCTTATGGTTTTTTTTACTAAGAATTTTGTATTTGTTTTTGTGGTTATTTATATGATTTTAGTACAGAATTGTTATTTGTTTGAAATTGCATTTACGTTCATTTGATTTGCAAAAAAACACACAGAACGAAATGTAATGAAATGCTTTTGAACATGCAAATTGTTAGTTATAGTATTTCCATATAAAACAAGCTGTGACACATAAAACATACATATATACATATGCATACATATGTATATGATTTAATAAAGGCTGGTATCGACTATAGCCAATATTAGCATTGATTGCTACATTCGTGTTATTGATAAGCGAATTTCTAGGAACTGAGTTTGATTAGCTCAAAACATTTTTGTTTAATCAACAAAAACAAAAATCAGCTGGTCAAATACTCAAAAAAATTTTATTCATATAACAACTTTGAATGCTTCAAAAATTTTTGTTTACTTTTTTTTAGTTTAGATATTGATTTGAATTTCTTTGTTCGAAAAGTCTTAAAGCAACTTAAATATTCCAGTTTACCGTCGAACTCGAGTTTTTTACTGGTTCCAAACCTTAATAACTAGCTAAAGTTTGTTTCGCTGTAGTAGCATGCTTTCGTGAATCCATGAGTGGAGTGTTTTTTAAAAGCTTAGCGCAAAATAAGTACTTTTAATGATATAATGCTCGATATATTTTCCATTAATCAATAGCAATTAATCACATATTTTCGGGAAAAAAACTCACTCAGTAAGTTGAGCAGCTTTAGAAACTCAAAATATGAGTTGAGTGTTTTTCGAAATAATTTAAAGAACTCAACTCCTTAATAAGATGAGACAATCTTTCACTCAACTTTTCAGGGTTACTTATAAAACTTAAATTCTGTTCCAAAATCCATCATGATAAGGCTAGGTTAGGTTAGGTTGAACTGGCCGGTCCATGAAGACCTCACATAGACTGAATAAGTCCGTAGTGCTACAAGAAGAGAACTCCGTCCTCTTGGCAAATACTAGAAGCTTCCTAGGACTTAAGCCACTTGCTGCTTCTAGATCTGACAGCTGTATCACTCCTAGTAGCTGGAGCCTTAGCCTGGCAGGGCACGAGCACAGAAAGTGCTCGATCGTTTCCTCCTCCAACCCGTACTTCCTACATCTGCTATCACTGACCAAGCCTAATTTAAAGGCATGTGATGGTAAGGCTAAATTTATTAGCAAATTGTTGAAAAGTTTCCTTAAAATATATTTCAATAAAACTGACCAGAATTTTTTCTTTTTTCTTTGCAGGTATGTAAAAAAAATGCAATAATATTTAATTTAAAAGATCAATAAATTGTAAGTATATTGATACAAAGTATGTATATTGAAATTTAGTTAAAGGCTTGTACAGTCGATTGAAGAAATTAAACCCAGCTTTTTATTAAAGCCTAAAAGTATGCAACACGATATATATGCGACATAAACAAAACAAATTGCATAATCTTAGGCGCCTCTGATCTTAGTTACTTAATAGGTAATAAAAACAAGTAAGGAAGGCTAAGTTCGGGTGTAACCGAACATTACATACTCAGTTGAGAGCTGTGGAGACAAAGTTAGGGAAAATCACCATGTTGTAAAAAGAACCTAGGGTAACCCTGGAATGTGTTTGTATGACACGTGTATCAAATGGAAGGTATTAAAGAGTATTTTAAGAGGAAGTGGGCCATAGTTCTATAGATGGACGCCATTTAGGGATATCGCCATAAAGGTGGACCAGGCCTGACTCTAGAATTTGTTTGTTGTTGTTGTTGTTGTTGTAGCGATAAGGTTGCTCCCCGAAGGCTTTGTTTGTACGATATGAGTATCAAATGAAATGTGTTAATGAGTATTTTAAGAGGGCGTGGGCCTTAGTTCTATTATATGTGGACGCCTTTTCGAGATATCGCCATAAAGGTGGGCCAGGGGTGACTCTAGATTGTGTTTGTAAGATATGGGTATCAAATTAAAGATGTTAATGAGTATTTTAAAAGGGAGTGCGCCTTAGTTCTATAGGTGGATGCCTTTTCGGAATATCGTTAAAAAAGTGGACCAGGGTTGACTCTAGAATGCGTTTGTACAATATGGGTATCAAACGAAAGGTGTTAATAAGTGTTTTAAAAGGGAGTGAGCCTTAGTTCTATGGGTGGACGCCTTTTCAGGATATCGCCATAAACGTGGACCAGGGGTGAATCTAGAATGCGTTTGTACAATATGGGTATCAAATGAAAGGTGTTAATGAGTATTTTAAAAGGGAGTGGGCCTTAGTTCTATAGGTGGACGCCTTTTCGGGATATCGCCATAAAGGTGGACCAGGGGTGACTCTAGAATTTGTTTGTACGATATGGGTATCAAATGAAAGGTGTTAATGAGTATTTTAAAAGGGCGTGGGCCTTAGTTCTATAGGTGGACGCCTTTTCAAGATATCGTCAAAAAGGTGGACCAGGGGTGACTCTAGAATTTGTTTGTACTATATGGGTATCAAATTAAAGATGTTAATGAGTATTTTAAAAGGGAGTGTGCCTTAGTTCTATAGGTGGATGCCTTTTCGAGATATCGCCATAAAGGTGGGCCAGGGGTGACTCTAGATTGTGTTTGTAAGATATGGGTATCAAATTAAAGGTATTAATGAGGGTTTTAAAAGGGAGTGGCCCTTAGTTTTATATGTGAAGGAGTTTTCCAGATATCGACCAAAATGTGGACCAGGGTGATACAGAACATCATCTGTCGGGTACCGCTAATTTATTTATATGTGTAATACCACGAACAGTATTCCTTCCAAGATTCCAAGGGCTTTTGATTTCGCCCTGCAAAACTTTTTCATTTTCTTCTACTTAATATGGTAGGTGTCACACCCATTTTACCAAGTTTTTTTCTAAAGTTATATTTTGCGTCAATAGACCAATACAATTACCATGTTTCATCCATTTTTTCGTATTTGGTATAGAATTATGGCATTTTTTTCATTTTTCGTAATTTTCGATATCGAAAAAGTGGGCGTGGTCATAGTCGGATTTCGGCCATTTTTTACACCAATACAAAGTGAATTCAGATAAGTACGTGAACTGAGTTTAATAAAGATATATCGATTTTTGCTCAAGTTATCGTGTTAACGGCCGAGCGGAAGGACAGACGGTCGACTGTGTATAAAAACTGGGCGTGGCTTCAACCGATTTCGCCATTTTTCACAGAAAACAGTTATCGTCCTAGAATCTAAGCCTCTACTTAATTTCACAAGGATTGGTAAATTTTTGCTCGACTTATGGCGTTAAAAGTATCCTAGACAAATTAAATGAAAAAGGGCGGACCCCGCCCATTGTGAAATTTTCTTTTATTTTTGTATTTTGTTGCAACATATCATTACTGGAGTTGAATGTTGACATAATTTACTTATATACTGTAAAGATTTTAACTTTTCTTTTAAAATTTGAATTTAAAAAAATTTTTTTTTTAAAAGTGGGCGTGGTCGTTCCCCAATTTTGTTAATTTTTATTAAGCAGACATACAGTAATAAGAGTAACGTTCCTGCCAAATTTCATCATGATATCTTCAACGACTGCCAAATTACAGCTTGCAAAACTTCTAAATTACCTTCTTTTAAAAGTGGGTGGTGCCACGCCCATTGTCCAAAATTTTACTAGTTTTCTATTCTGCGTCATAAGTTCAACTCACCTACCAAGTTTCATCGCTTAATCCATATTTGGTAATGAATTATCGCACTTTTCCGATTTTTCGAAATTTTCGATATCGGAAAAGTGGACGTGGTTATTGCCCGATATCGTTCATTTTAAACAGCGATCGGAGATGAGTGCCCAGGAACCTACATACCAAATTTCATCAAGATACCTCAAAATTTACTCAAGTTATCGTGTTAACGGACAGACGGACGGACGGACGGACGGACGGACATGGCTCAATCGAATTTTTTTTCGATACTGATGATTTTGATATATGGAAGTCTATATCTATCTCGATTCCATTATACCTGTACAACCAACCGTTATCCAATCATAGTTAATATACTCTGTGAGCTCTGCTCAACTGAGTATAAACATAGCAGCAACCATTGAAAACGGTTGCTGGCTGAGCTTTTCTAATTTATTATTCTCCTCAATCATCATCATTATTAGTTGGTGCTAAACCTCCTAATCGATGTTGGCCGTTTTGTAAGAAGTCACGCAAGCTATTCCTGTTTTCACATAACTGATGCCGATTGGGAGCAACAAAGGAGGTCAAGTCTTTCTCCACCTACCTCTCCCAACTCAGTGGAAGTCTCCTCCTTCCTCTGCTTTCAAACTGCGGTTTCGACAGAAATACTTTCTTGGCCAGAGTGTCTTCGTGCATCCGTATAACACAACCTAGCCAGCAAACCTTTAGGTTTTTATTCGCTGAACTATCTTCATCTCTCTATTTTAGCGATTTAAATTCCTAATTTTACTTCACAGCCTTTAAATAGACTGCTTAATTATATGACACATTCTGTGCTTCAAGACAAATATATACTCACGTTTCCACACGATTCTTTTATACTAAAACATGACACCCTTTTCAAACGCACATCAAACATGATAATTATTTTTTTCTTATGACTGTCATAAACATCAATATTGCCAATTATTCACACTGTCACATCATATACTCAATATATATGAAAACGAACATCGCCTACGAAGCTCAAACAGCATACACAAAATAATTTTTTCATATTTTTTCCCAATACATGTCATAGTTTTGTCATAAATTTCACTTAATGCCACTTACAACGTACTCTTAGTTGTGCCACTTCATTAGGCATGAAAGCAAGAAGAGCAAAAAATAAGAATAAACCCAAGAAATAAATAACCAAAAAACATGCCCATAAAGCAAAATGAGCTGGAAGACAAAAAAAGGGGCCAGAAAAACTTGAGATGAAAACAACAGAAATTTATATGTAGGCAGCGTGACTATAACTCATAATTTGCCATTAGCAAAAGATGGACGAGCTAAAGTTAGGAGAGCGCGTAGTCGGTCGGACACTATCAGACTGTGCAATGAAAACTCCTTTCATATTATGATTGGTGTTTGTTTTTTTTTTGTGCTTTTTGAGGTAGACTAAGCTACAAAGCATATTTGATCTTGTTAGTCGTGAGACAAAAATCATTGACTGTCAAACTCGCATATTTACTTGGTACTGCACGTAAAGCAACTCAGCTCTAGTTATTGCTGACATTTGGCAAAATATGATTTATACGTGATTTTTTATCTTCTTTTTTTACCTTAGCAAGTATGCATTGGTCCAGATATGATTAATTCGTAAGCAAGATAAAGCACTTATAACTGTTTAGAAAGAAGTAAGAGTCGCAAAATTGTAGTAAGCGCCGTGAAGTATGCAATGATCCATTTATTTTTCCTTAGTTTCGATATATCAGTAAAGAATGCAGGTGAAAGTATTTTGTGCTATATTTTTCTAGCTAATAAAATTTTAAGGTTCTCAGCCTGGAAATTCGAGCTAGCAATGCAATAATATATGACCGTTGCATACCTTTAGGCCGCATATGGAAATTTTAACATGAAATGTAGTGGCTTCGATGTGTCTCGTACTGTTGGATGTTCTCGAACTTTTCTTTGACAGATCTTTATCTATTTATTGTAACGTAATTGAGATTGAACCGATTTGAAGAAAATAACATCCCCAAACAACTCACAAGATTATGACGTTCAGGCATAAGCAGCTACAAGCCTTTGTATACCCTTAGGCATGCTTTGCTCAGTACGAATTTATCGTAATCAAATGAGTGAAATTTAGAACCAGTAATGGGACTATCTTTCATCATAGCAGAGCTGGGCATCAGGGTCGGCTGGTTCATTGTGTTATCAATGTTCGATCTAATGACGAAATGAACACCACGTCGGCCGCCAATCTATAGTGATATATTTATAGAATTATACATATTTTCGGGCACTCATAATTAGTGGTCCGCTAAACTTGTAAGCGTACGAAGATATATTTGGAGGGAGAATTCGATTTTTATGGAATCTTGAAGCATTATAATTCTTGAAGCACAATAAGGAAATATTTTTGTCAGAGTAATGTAGGTTTTGAAGTTTTAGTTAATTAATAAATTATAAACAAAAATATCGAAGTTGAAGCTAAAATTAAATGCATATCTTTAGGATCCAATTAAATTTTCTTTTCATTCCAACCTATCACATACTTTAAGGCGCGCGTCTATTCAGCGACCTGATATTTCTCTATGCCAGCATTAATACATATGGATTTCCCTAAAACCCCAAAAATGCAACTCCACTTTCAACACATCAAAACATGCTTTCATTCTATACTCTCTCCCTATCTCTTCCAGAATCCCTTCAAACACACGCTTCTTCAATACACTTTCCTCAGTTTTTTACATAATTTTATAACCAACTTCCCTTTTTTGGGCTCTTTAAAATATTTTGCCAACCATTGTTTTTATTATTTACGATTCCTATTCGATTTCATTATATTTTGTGGAAATCAACCAAATATATATTTATGTATTTGTTATTATTGCTCCAAAATACCACTCATATGAGGGTAAGTCGCCACGAGTATGCATACTCTTTGCAACATCTTTGTTGCTCAAGCCACATCTAAGGAGAAACGTCAATGAGGCTCATGTACAAGAACACAAAAGAATAATCAACACCGTACATTGGCATCATCAAAAAGAGGAAACAAGGATATCAATTAGAAAAAAGGGGTCACCTGAAGGATAATAGCAAGCAAGTAGATCCAAACTGGCTTCCGATGGCAGAAACAATGACTATAAAGGTTGTGTTATGATTTGTGGAGTATGAGATTTGCGCTGAGAATGACCAAAAATATATTGAGGAAATATTTTCTTCATGCCGAATTATACAGGGTGAGTCATAATTACTAGGACACAAGTACTAGCCAGGGTAGTTATGACATTCAAAACTTAATGCTTGCCGCTGTCATCTAGCTGGCGCCTGAGAAGGAAACAGAATTGAAGGCCGATTTTTGAGAAATAATTCAGTTGGGCTTTTAAAACAGTGGCAAAGTAAAAGTATTTTGGAAAAATGATTCCGTAGGGCTTTCGCAACAAGAACCAAAGGTTAAGGCATATTTGAGAAATCATTCAGTTGGGTTTCGAACCAGAAATAAAATGATATTTGAAAAATAATTGCACAGGGATTTCGCGACAAGAACTCAAACCCCTTAACTGGCGCCCGAGCAGGAACCGAAATCGAAGGTATGTCTGAAAAATTATTCAATTGGGCTGTTAGAACGCTGATCGAAGTTAAAGTATATTCCAAAAAGAATTGTATCTGCCTTTCGCGACAAGAACTCAATTCCTTTAACTGGCGCCCGACCAGGAAGCAAAAGTGAAGGCATACTTGAAAAACCGTTCAGTTGGGCTTTTATTCAAATCAACTCAGCGCTCACGATAGAGCGTAATCGATGTCACTATGGATCTCCTCATTAAACTAATTTTCTTCTTTTAAGAGAGGGTACCAGCGACAGTATCTTTCGAGAGACCCTTTAATTCACACCAGAATATCAAAACGCTTGCGAGGACCGATTATTCATATTTTTAATATTGAAATTCGAGAAAAGTATATGATAGTTAAAGAAGAGCGAGAAGGCAAGGGGTTATTTAAAAATGTTGCAGCAATAAGTACGATTTCTGTGACTGACTGCCGTATTGTGTCTGTTTTTTCTGTTACTTTAACCAACACGAAGACAGACATACTAACTATATTTGGCTTGCTTAAACCCAAAAGACAACGGAAGCAAATAAATATATCTACGACGTGTTGCAACGAAAAAAAAAAAACAGTCAACCACCAAAAAAGGGACGCACACGGCTAAGAATGTAAGTGTGTGTGAGCTGAGTAGCCAAATATGAGCGCGTATATGAGTGAAATTTATGTGTGAGTGTGTGTGTATGGGATGGTGTAACTTTGCGAACATTGTACGTAGTGGCATTTCGACAAGTGGTTTCTATTTTGAACTGTACGGTATTTGGTTTTTTTTTTATTATTATTATCGAACTGACTTTTACTATAAAAAGGCCTTGGTCTTCTTGTCAGTGTTGTAAACCGATGAGTAGATTTTCGAGGCGCTCGTATGTAGTAATGTGTCTGTGTAAGTGTGTGTATGAGCGTTTATGTGTTGGTGTTATAAATGGTATGATAGCGTAATATTCATATTTATTTTAAATGCTCATACCATAATAAATTTTCACCTCTCAGCGTTGATCAAACCAAAAAACTGACAATCAGAACCAAAAAAAAAGGATAACACAACAACACAATCAGCATCACAGCTTTGAGTGTAACAAAGCTTGGTGAACACTCAAACTCCCAAACTCTTGTATGGTTCTTAGTATTTGCTTGGCTCATCATCAACAAAGCACATCCTTAACTCATATGCAATATCCTTCACTCATAAATTATTGTCTAGACTATGATTTTAACGTTTTTTGATTATGATTGTTGAAAATATTTTGGCCGTTGCCATTTGAATGTCCTTTTCCTTAAAACAGAAAATGTTACACATATGCATGTATGGCTGTCATTTTTATTTTATCTTATGGTTACATGATTTTTATTTATTTGCCTCCTCGCACTTCGCTGTTTTTTTTTTTTTGCTCTAAAACCACTGATGTGCGCAATTTTTATTTGTCAAACAAAAAAGGTACACATTGAACTTAGCAGTCAACAAAAAAGGATATAGGGATACACATGAGATATGATATCAATAAACTTATATGGTTATATTGGTTATTGGGGTTGGGGTAAGTTGAGTGAAAAAATGATTAAAAGCGCGCTGTAATTAAGGTAGTGAAGTAGATGGATAAAGTGAAGCCATGCATACATAAAACGCTACAACACTAATGTTTCACCAATGGTGTGTCTCAATGCATTTCCATAAATATAATTTTAAAATTTTCTGTAAAATTTTAATTTATTTTAAATACACCAACGTTTCCACCAGTGGTGTCTCTAACTACACAATAGCACAATTTTGTTTACTGCAATACTGTCTCAAGTATTGTCGACTGAATGTGTAGCACTTTGAAGTATTTTTAGTTACATCAACGTTCCACCAATATTTTTTTAGACTACATAGAATAGCACTATGTTGATTTTAAAAGTCTCAAGTATCCTGTGCTAGTTTTTTGCCGTTTTAAGTCTTTTTGGTTTCACCAACATTGCACCAATGGTGTAATAAACTAAATAGAATAACGCTATTTTGTTGATTTTAAGTGTCCTAAGTATCTCCCACTGGTTTTTTGCGCGTTCAAGCCCTTTTGGTTACACCAAGGTTTCACCAACGGTGTCCTAATCTACATAGAAGAGCGCAGTTTTGTTGGTTTTAAATGTCTTGCATATTCTCTACTGGTTTTGTTGCGCTTATAAGACTTTTGAGTTACACCAACGTTTAAAAAATGGCGTCTTAAAATACGCATGGGCACACAGTTTTATTGATTTTAAATACTTTAAGAATCCTCCACTGGATTTATGTCAACTTAAAGCTTTTTTTACTTACTTCAACATTTCACCAATTAAGTCCAAAATAACCCAAATTTCTTCACTCCAATCATCCCAAGAATCTGCTATTAAGCCACTCATGCATTTGAATAGGCTTTTAAGTATAATTCAATTACTTTAACTACACCAACGCTTCACCATTGGTTTCGTACTATATTTTAAAAGCAAAATTTTGTCATTTTTAAGATTTCAAGCATTTTTATTAATTCTTTGTAAAATTAAATTTTTTTAATACACCAGCGTTTCACCAATGGTGTTTAAAATTTCACAGAATCACTAATTTGTTTTACTTCAAATATCTTAAGCACCCTTTTATAGTTTAGTGCTAGCCGTTTAAATTACACCAATGTTGGTTTTAGTACATACAAATATTATTTATATTGAACTAGTCTACGCTAAATTTAGGGATTGAAGAGAATTTTAATTTTTTGAA